>NC_140593.1:571066972-571194472 GCF_964204655.1 Triturus cristatus
TTTTCTTTTTCCTGATTTTGATGCAGTTTTGTTTTAGCACAGGATGCGTAGTTGTTCTCCTACTAAGTACTGCTTACACCTTGTATTGGGGCAATTGATCCTACTGTAATTAAGTTGTGTGATGTACATGTAACCCTTGGTGGCTTTTCTACACCAGTGATATTCAAATGTGTATTACCTATGTGCTTATTACGAATAAAAACGAGTTAAAAAAAGAAATTCTAGACAAAATTGCCACATTGGCTTTCATCCATTAAGAGTACAATTTTGAGTTCTGCACACTGCTCATGATTGATTTTGGCCCTGCATTTGCGGGTGCGGACGGTTTAGAAAACAACTGATGTCTTTGTGCATCGGTGCTCCTGTACAGGCCTCATACGTCACATTGGGTGCAGAATAGGGGTGGGCGGAATTTGCGTAGTTGCGCTATGCAAAACGTTTAATCTCTGCGAGCACACAGTTATGCGCAATTGCTTGTTCTGCCCGTTCGCGATGCTGTTTTCCTGTTCGGAACAGCGGTTTGCATGCTCGGGGGGGGGGGGGGGGGGGGGTTTAAGACTTCTCACGAACTCGCATTTTGAAAGCGCCAACAAGCAAAAAAATTCAGTGAAGCCAGGGATCGTGGAATTTTTGGCAATTCCGCTTTCTCCGCGTAACGCGAAATTACCCAAATTCCACAAGCGGAACGGAATTTACCACCCAGGCCTAGCGCAGAAGGATGTATATGCGGAGCCATCAGTGCACCGTGCTGGTTCATGGAGGTACTGCAAAAGTTTCTGGATCCAGTCTGACACCTGGAGAATATTGAAAAGGTGATGTGTGGTTCGATAGTCTATACCCAAAGGTAAGTAACTTGTTTTTTAGGATCTTTCATCTTTTCACAAATGTGTGCCTTTTGTTACATCAATAGAACCGTACATTTGTTTTATTTTTACAGAACCAACTTTTGAATCTCCTTTCATTAATAAGACAAGATTACCAGCATGTTAGTTATTCATCTGCTAGATACATTTTCACCTCCTCTAATGGATCTGCTTTATTAACGTGATCATTTTTTTGTTTACAACTTTATCTTTACTGCATGGGTAAATGCCCTCATGATGTAAATACACCAGCAGTCTCTACAAAACTGTAGAGCGTTTTTGAATCTGTCACAATAGGTAGTGTGACTTTCCTAACTACTGGCATATTTTTTCTACTTAATGGCATAGTGTGGAAACTGCTTCAAAATGTTAAATCTGTTAACGACTGGCACACCTACATTCTGCCTCTTCCTTACTTCTCATAAATATATACCCTGTGACCTAAAACCTGGACCAGGTAATGTAAATGTATCTCATGAGTGCATTGGAAGTCCCATGAAAAGTCTATGCATGGAAAGTACAAGACACTCCTCTTTTCCCCTCAAGTATTGATACCTTCTTAGTTTTCTTTTTTTCTGCTCCCCATCGTGGACTGCAAGCTTCCTCTACAGCTGTATTTTAGTGTTGCGGAGCTCTGCTTTGCCTAATTTCCATTCGGTTTTAACTTTTCTTAATCTGCTTTAGTTTTGGCAGCCTGTGCTGAGGTGCTCCAGTTTCCGGCCATGATAATTTATAGCCACTAACCTATATAAAACCAACTTATCAGGAATGCCTGATCTTTGAATGTCCATTGTAATGGGAACCAAATGATGATTTTTTGTCACAGCAAAGGTGTCCACTCGTCACAGGATACATTCAATTTCATCCAGATGTACCATTTTCAAAATATAGGTGCCTGAAAGCCATTTGTGGTAACAAGCTCCATGGTGTGCAATTGGGTACCAAGGCATTTTTTCCAAAGAGCCAGCTCTGTGGACCTGGTCAAACAAATAGGCACAGAAGGAGAACTGTTTTTATGTGTGTATACCTTATCTTAGACAGTGGGTCTGCTAATGATAGCCTCCTTAAATGAGAAAGCACCAACTTCCCAAGTGATGAATAAGAAGGCAAAGGTCCTACAGAACTTCAGCAAGAAGAACTTTCAGTTTTATGGCTGCTGAGGCAGCGTTGTTGTGCAGCTCCGCGTGCGTCGGTGTCGTCGGCGCTGAGGTGACATCGCTGGATCTACTTGGATGCGCCCACGTGCGCTGACGTCAGCTCTTTATGTTCGAGGCATATGAGCTGCAGATTATACACTGTGCATAGATCGCCATCTGGTGTTGGGCCCGGATGTTTGCAGTTTGTTTTTCTTCTTGGACAGTCTTTGGAAGTCACGAGTTCGGTGACTCCTCCTTCGGTCCGTACTGCGCATGGGCTTTGGCTCCATCCTCAGATTGGTTTTTTCCGCCATCGGGCTCGGATGTAATACTTCGTGCTCCGGCTTCGAACCTTTCCAGTTCGACCTTCGACGAAAAATCCTCGTCCATCGAGATTTTTTAGACGGAATCGACTTCTTCATCTCTCTCTTCGGCAATTCCTCGATTCCAGACATCGGCAGCGGCCTTTGGGCCTATCTCGACTCCGGTCTCGGCCGATGGAAAGGACTCCCATCAAGAAGTGCCCAAAATGTGGGTCTAAATTTCCCCACACCGACCTCCATCAGGTGTGCAACCTCTGCCTCTCTCCCAAACACGAGGCCCGAGACTGCCCCGCCTGCAAGTCTTTTCGATCGAAAAACACTATTCGGGATCGACTAGCTCGACGCACCATGGCGCACTCATCGACCTCGGCTCCACCTGACATCTTCGGAGAAGACACCGGAGCTTCGGGACAGCAGCACACCGAGCAGGAGGAAGATGTCATCAGCGCTTCCGAGGCCGACGACTCCGACGTGGAGGAGATCACACCGGCGCAGAGGGTCGTGAGTACTCTACCCCCTCCCGCGCCCATACTGAAAGAGACTCCGGTTACCCCTTCGCCTCCGGGCCTAGGGAAAGCCAAGCATACTGCTTCCATTACCCCACCTTCGGGCCCGGTGAAAAAGCATCACAAGTCTCCCGGCGGCTCGGGCTCGAGCCAGCCTCCTAGCGGCGCCGACAAACATTCTTCGGCGCCGAAGGAAACGAGTTCCGTTCCGAAGCCATCGGTGTCGAAACCTGGCCTCTCGGTGCCGACCAAACACAAATCCCTCGGCACCGACGCTTCCGTGTCGAAGCCTGCCTCGGCGCCGACCAAAAAATCGGACATCCTGAGAAAGCATGGCGCGGATAAACCGACGAAGCCTTCGGTTCCGAAAACATCAGCACCGATGGACGAATCGGTGCCGGAGGAGCTTTTCGCACCGGATCCTCTTCAAAAGACTTTAACAAAGGATCCAAGGACTGGACATTTAATTTTGTCTTCCAAGAAAAGACTTTTGGACAAACCAACTCCTCCTCCACCACCAAAACGGAAGGACTCTGCCACATCCCCGTTCAGAGTACCCTCCCCACCACCTCCACCTCCTCCACCCCCTCCATCTCCGCCCCCACCATCTCCGCCCCCACCTTCTCCACCCTTGCCTCATCGGTCTCCAACCCCGTCTCCAGACCCTGATGACCACGGAGATCCATTCTATGATCCCACAGATGCCCCGCAGGACCCCACTCCTCCGGGAACACCTAACCCATGGGAGGATTATCACAATCCCGATGTCCCAATGTGCCTCAGGATGATCTCTATCCATCCAGGCCATCTCCACCAGAGGAATCCCTGGGGTTCCACCACCTCTTACAACGGAGTGCACATTACCATGGGGTGGAATTACACAGTGATCCAGTTGAGGAAGACTTCCTACTTGACACATTTGACATAGCAGATAAATCCACCGCTATATTACCCATGCTTAAAGGGGTGACCAAGCATGCCACAGAGGTTTTCAAAGACCCCGTTAGAGCTAGCGTCTTAAACCCCAGAATAGAAAAGAAGTACAAGGCAGCCCCCACGCATCCTGTCTATATTAAAGGACCTGCGCTCCTAGACTAGTGGTTTCCACAGCTAGGAAGCGCTCCAACTCTGTCATCTGGTGAGGCTCCACCACCCGATAAGGAGTCCAAGCTCTTAGATGCGTCAGGCAAACGCACTGCCTCGCAAGCTGCCAATATGTGGCACATCGCCAACACGCAGGCCCTGCTGGCAAGGTACGATAGAGCGCACTATGATGAGCTGGAGGCTCTCATGCAGCATCTCCCGGAGAAATATAAGAATAAAGCTCATGAATTAATACAAGAGGGAAAGATTATTACCAACACCTCTATTAAATGTGCACTTGACGCAGCAGACACGGCGTCCAGGGCTATAAACACCAGTGTCCTGCTTCGCCGTCACGCCCGGCTCAGGATTTCAGGCTTTAAACCAGAGGTCCAAGCATCTATATTAAACCACCCTTTTGACCAACAATACTTATTTGGCCCAAAAGTAGACGAAGCCCTGGAAAAAATGAAGAAGGATACAGATACGGCGAAGTCTAGGGGAGCCCTGCAATCACAAACCCCTAGACGCTCCTTTCGGCGTTCCTCCTTTCGAGGCTCTGGCAGAGGTTACTCTTCCGATAATGCCTCCACTTCCTACAAGTCCCCTCCTCAAAATACCTTCTCAAAGGGCTACCAAAGAGGTGGATATCGAGGAAACCATAATAAAGGCAGGGGCAAAACCAACACCGCCCGTTCTGCCACACCGCCCACACAATGACTTTCCCCCGCTCCCCCCAGACCATTCCACTCCGGTCGGGGGCAGACTACAAGACTTCCTTCAAACCTGGGAGGCCATAACATCAGACCAATGGGTAACCCAAATTATTCGGTCAGGGCACTGTCTCAAACTAACTTCTACCCCCCCAAATATTCCACCCAGACACCGTGCGATGTCACAAGAACATACCACACACCACACTTCTGAAACAAGAGGTACTCTCCCTGCTGCAAAAATCTAGGGGTCTACTCTCTGTACTTTCTCATACCGAAGAAAGATGAGACCCTACGGCCCATTCTAGACCTCCGGCCTCTAAATGCATACATCCATTCAGACCATTTTCATATGATAACTCTTCAGCAAGTTCTCCCACTCCTCCGTCGGGGCGATTTTCTCACTACACTGGACCTGAAAGACGCATACTTTCATATCCCAATACACCATGCTCACAGAAAGTACCTCCGATTTGTGGTGGACGGCTAACATTATCAGTTCAAGGTTCTCCCCTTCGGGGTCACAACGCACCACGGGTGTTTACCAAATGCCTGGCAGTAGTGGCAGCACACCTCCGAAGAAAAACATTCACGTCTTCCCCTACCTGGACGACTGGCTCATAAAAGCCGCGTCCTTCCACCAGTACGTACAGAATACAAACACTACCATACAACTACTCCACCAGCTAGGCTTTACGGTGAATCACCAAAAGTCCCACTTGATACCGTCGCACACAAAGCAATACCTCGGTGCCACTATAGACGCCTCAAAAGCTATAGCCTATCCCAACTCAGCCAGAATCGCAAGCATGCAAGCCCTGCGCCAAAAGTTCCTTCTTCAGCACTCTCTCCCAGCAAGAGTGTTCATGAAACTAATAGGGATGATGGCGTCTTGCATTTTCATAGTGCCTCATGCAAGACTTCACATGCGTCCACTCCAAGAGTGCCTAGCACGCCAGTGGAACCAGGCCCAGGGTCAGCTGACAGATCTGGTGTTGGTGGACGGCCGCACCCATCGATCTCTGCAGTGGTGGAACACCACAAACTTTTCCAAAGGGCGACCGTTCCTGGACCCGGTTCCTCAGGTGATTCTAACAACGGACGCATCGCTCTCCGGCTGGGGAGCGCATCTATTACTCCTCACAGTGCAAGGTCTATGGACGCCACAACAGAGGTTACTCCACATCAACCATCTGGAGTTATTGGCGATCTTTCGAGCCCTGAAATCGTTTCAGAAACCAATTTCAGCCAAGGCAGTCTTAATTCGCACAGACAATATGACTGCAATGTATTATATTCAAAAACTGGGGGGGGGGGGGGGGGGGGGCACACTCTCCCCAGCTCTCCCGCTTAGCACAGAGCATATGGAGATGGGCAATTCCACAAAAAATCTTTCTCCTGGCACAACACGTCCCAGGCATACAAAACACCATGGCAGATCTGCTCAGCAGACAAATGCAGCAAATGCACGAATGGGAACTGCATCCACAAGTTATTCACCCATTCTTCCACAAGTGGGGGCATCCTCAGATAGACCTCTTCGCCACCCACGAAAACAAAAAATGCCCAAGCTTCGCTGCCAGATACCCACACCCATTGTCCAAAGGCAATGCGATATGGATGAACTGGTCAGGCAAATTTGCATACGCCTTTCCACCTCTCCCGCTAACTCCATTAGTGGTAAGGAAGCTACAACAGCACTCCCTCAGACTCATTCTGGTAGCTCCAACATGGGCCAGGCAGCCGTGGTACACCACACTACTACTGCTCTCAGTGGTACCACACCAAAAACTGCACCTGTCCCCATGCCTCCTAACCCAGAACCATGGCGAAATCAGGCACCCGGACCCAGCTCAGCTCAACCTAGCGATCTGGCTCCTGAAATCTTAGAATTTGGATACCTTAACCTTTCCCCTGATTGCATGAACATTATCAGGGAAGCCAGACGTCCTACCACTCGAACATGCTATGCCGCAAAGTTGAAGAGATTTGTTGTTTACTGCCGTAACAATACAATCGACCCCTTAGATGCATCCATACAGCATATCATATGCTATCTGCTCCATCTTCAAAGGTGTAACCTGGCATATTCATCCATACGTCTACACCTAGCAGCAATTGCTGCTTACCTACAAAACAGACAGCATTTATCACTTGTTAGAGTGCCTGCTATTAAAGCCTTTATGGAAGGCCTTAAAAGAGTAATTCCGCCCAGGGCACCACCCTCACCTGTGTGGAATCTAAACGTAGTTCTTACAAGGCTAATGGGTCCGCCTTTCGAACCAATGCATAAATGTGAGCTACAGTTCCTCACTTGGAAAACCGCTTTCCTCGTAGCTATCACTTCCCTTAGAAGGGTTAGTGAGATACAAGCATTCACTATACAAGAACCCTTTTTACAGATACATCGCAGCAAGGTGATACTTCGCACAAATCCAAAATTTCTGCCCAAGGTCATTTCCCCCTTCCATCTTAATCAATCGGAATTACCGGTTCTTTTCTCGCAACCCCAATCTGTTGCGGAAAGGGCTCTACATACACTTGATGTGAAAAGGGCTTTACTGTACTACATACAAAGAACGCAACCCTTCAGAAAGACTAAACAGTTGTTTGTCTCCTTCTCTCCACTGCATAAAGGCAACCCCATCTCAAAATCGGGGATAGCTAGGTGGATTGTAAAGGGCATACACATTTGCTATCACAAAGCAAAAAGAACATTATCTGTTCCACCTGAAGCCCACTCTACAAGAAAGATAGGGGCTTCTATGGCTTTTCTAGGGAACATACCCTTAGATGACATCTGCAAGGCAGCCACATGGTCAACACCGCACACCTTCACAAAACATTACTGTGTAGATGTGCACTCCAAACAACAAGCTAGTGTGGGCCAGGCTGTACTAAAGACACTGTTTCAAACTACTGCAACGGATACCGGTGGTCGCCGCTAGGGTTGGGTACTGCTATATAATCTATGCACAGTGTATAATCTGCAGCTCATATGCCTCGAACGGAATATGCTACTTACCAGTATGCATCTGTTCTTGGCATGTAGAGCTGCAGATCTATACACGCCCACCCGCCTCCCCGGCTACCTGTATCCGTTCCAGTCTATCTTATTTAGATGCAACACACATGGGCTTCTCACTATTATCACTACGCTCCATCTTTTCCCTGCTGGCGAAAAACAATCTGAGGATGGAGCCGAAGCCCATGCGCAGTACGGACCGAAGGAGGAGTCACCGAACTCGTGACTTCCAAAGACTGTCCAAGAAGAAAAACAAACTGCAAACATCCGGGCCCAACACCAGATAGCGATCTATGCACAGTATATAGATCTGCAGCTCTACATGCCAAGAACAGATGCATACTGGTAAGTAGCATATTCTTTTTCCGCGCCAGCAAGCGCAGATCCGGGAAGAGCAAGTACCCTCAGTCGTTTTTTGACTGAGTTTTTTTTCAAGGCCTTTGTCTCCATTTTTTTGAGTCGATCAACTCCTGGTGTCGGAGGGATGCCTGGCTTCAAGAACTGTGGGGACTGTCACTGCATGATGTCGGTGACGGACCCACACCGCGTGTCTCTACTGCCTGGGGCGCGACCCCGACTCCAAGTCGTGCCCCAACAGCCGGGCCATTGCACCGAAAACTTGGCGGGAGCGGTCCCGAAAGTTGCTGGAATTCCCGCAGTTGACTCCGTGCCACTTAAGGTCCCGGTCCCGTGGGCAATCAAGGGAGCCGTCACCATCGTTCTTCTGGATCCAAGTCTTCGCGCTCGGGTCAGGTAAGTCGTAGCATTCCAAAAAGAGGTCTAAGAAGCGTCGTCGTTCCTCGACTTCCCTTCGCCCGTGGCGGCTGAGGGTGCGAGTAGTGCCACCCCCACAGCTCCCGCGGAGCCTGCGATGTTGCAGCCGGCCTACCCACCCTTTCCAGGTCTGTCGGCGATGCCTGCTCAGGTGCAAGAGTTTCTTGCTGCCATGGCCCGACTCTTTAGGCCGTGTGACCCTGCTGGTGCGCCTACGGGCCCTGCGGGCCCGACTGGAGGTCCTGTCCTTCCATCGCTGGCGGCTCTGTTGCCGACCGCTCCGGTGTCGGCTCCGACACCGCAGGACCTTCCGGGATCGGACCCTAGTCGAAGTTGGTTGACCTAACACCGCCGTCGACCCCACCGGCACCCCCTCCGTCGCCCGGCATCGTCTCCAGTTTCAGCCCGGACACTGTGTCGGATCGACGCCGTGCGGCGCCGATCCCAACACCGATGGGGCCATTTTTCCCCTATGTCAGTAATCCTTATTTTCAGCCTGTTTTGCAGACTTCGCAGGAAGGGGAGGACTGGGAGGGGTCATAGGACCCTCTCACACAGCAGTGTGATTATGATCCGGACTGGGCAGAGGATTTGGGGATGCCAGTGGTCTTGACACCTCACCTGACCTTGGCATGCTGCCTCCTCCTACCGTGGCTACGGAGGAGGGAGCCAGTTATGCAGTGGTAGTACGTAGGGCAGCAGAGGCCCTCCACCTCGACCTCCCTACAGCGGCCCTCAGGACTAACCTCCTGAAAGAAGAGCTTCAGCTGGCGGCAACCTCTTTGGAGCCCTTGCTTCCTTTTAATGACGCACTTTCTGACGTCTTTTTGGGCACTTGGTCCAGGCCCAACACAGGGGCTCCTGTGGACAGGAACTCCTTTGGACAGATACGTGGCTCACCGCTGTCTCCGTGCGTCTCCCCCCCCCCCCCCCCCCCCCCCCCTCTCCCAACACTGCACTCCCGAGAGCTTGGTTGTCCAAGCCTCTGCATCCCAGAGCGCGTTCCCTTCCACACCTCTGGATAGGGAATCCAAGAAGCTGGAACAGCTTGGCAAGAAGCTGTTTTCATCTGCCAGCTTAGGGCTGCAGTCGGTGAACACCACATGACTTTTGAGCCGTTATTCCCACTTTCTGTGGGATACGGTTGCGCAGGTGCTGCCCAACTGTCCGAAGGAGGCACGGACAGTACTCTCCCAAGCTATAGCAGCTGGCAGAGACGCTGTGAAGTTCACCATTTGTTGTGGGCTTGATACCGCCGACTCGCTGGGCAGGGCGTTTTCCACTACGGTGGCGCTTCGGTGCCACGCCTGGCTGAGAACTGGCTTCTCTGGGGATGTCCAGAACACCTTGATGGACATGCCCTTTGATGGCATTCGCTTTTTTGGCAATAAGGCAGATAGTGTGCTGGAGCGCTTTAAGGACTCACTGGCTACAGCAAAGTCCTTGGGCCTGTCGGCCACTCGCCCTCCTCTGCCTTCCACTTTTCGCTCCTTTTGTGGCCACGGAAGGGGTGCCCCAACACGTTCATTCCAGAGCCACAGGCCTGCACAGTAACATTCTCAGCGCGGCCGCGGGAACCGTCAAGGTGGTTCTAGGAGCCAGCAGGCGGGTCAGTCCACCTCCACCCCCTCAGCATCCACTGCAAAGCCTTCCTGGTCCGACCTTTCGAGCCCATCAAACGTCAGTGGGTGGCAGAATTCACCATCATCTCCTCCCCACTGGTGCAACATCACATCAGACAAGTGGGTGCTGCAAGTTGCCTGAAGGGACTACTCCCTCCCCTTCAAGACTTCCCCTCCAACCATGCCACCTCAATACCACCGCATGTCGGGGGACCATCTTGTGCTTCTTAAGCAGGAAGTCACGGCCCTCTTGGCCAAGGGGGCCATCGAGCGCGTTCTGGGCCAGAAGTAGGCTTGGTTGTTATTCCCACTACTTTCTGGTCCCCAAGAAGGACAAGGTTCTGTGTCCTATCTTAGATCTTTGGAACGTCAATCGCTTCCACCGGAAGGAGAAGTTCAAGATGCTCACACTTGCTCAGGTCTGATCTGCCCTAGACCCGCCAGATTGGATGGTAGCGTTGGACTTGCAGGACGCTTACTTTCATATTCCTGTCCTGTCGGCCCACCGGCGTTACCTGCGGTTCACGGTTGGCCACGAGCACTTTCAGTTCACGTGCTCCTTTTTGGCCCTTCCAGCGCCCCTCGGGTGTTCACGAAAGTGATGGCGGTGGTCGCAGCTCATCTGCGCAGATCAGGGCTCCCAGTCTTCCCCTATCTCTGACTGGTTGTTGAAGGCGGGCTCACCCCAGGCAGTTGTCTCCCACCTTCAGACTACGGCCGACCTCCTGCATTTGCTGGGGTTCTCCAACGTGCCCAAGTCGCACCTGATTCCCTCTCAGAAGCTCCTCTTCATTGGAGGGGCTCTGGATTCGGCGCAGTTTCGGACTCAGCCTCCCGAGCAGCAAGTCCAGGACATTCAGGCTGTTTCCGATCTTTCAGCCTTAATCCTGGGTTTCGGTCAAGATGACCCTTTGGCTACTGGGCCTGATGGCCTCCTGCATCTTGATTGGTTGATCATTCCAGATGGCATATGCGGGCTCTGCAGTGGGACCTGAAGTTCCAGTGGGCACAGCATCAGGGCAACCTGTCTGATCACATCCAGATCTCGGAGGGCACTGTACAACAATTGCAGTGGTGGCTCACGAATCGCGATTGGGTCAATGGCAGATCCCTCTCCCATCCCCAACCGGAACACAGTGGTGACGGACGCATCCCTTCTGGGATGGGGTGGCCACATGGGGGAGGCGGTGATCAGAGGACTCTGGTCTCCGCCGGAGTCCTGGCTCCATATCAACCTTCTGGAGCTTTGGGCGATCCGACTTGCACTGAAAGCATTCCTTCCATTTATCAAGGGGAGAGTAGTGCGGGTGTTCACGGACAACACCACCGCCATGTGGTACTGCAACAAACGGGGCGTGGTGGGGTTGTGGACTCTGTCAGGAGGCTGTGCGCCTCTGTACATGGCTGGAACATCAAGGCATTTTCCTGGTGGTTCAACACCTGGCAGGTTCACTGAACACCAGGGCGGATGAACTCAGCCGCCGGTGCACGATTGATCACGAATGGTGTCTGCACTCGGACATGGCGCAAGGTCTCTTTTAGCACAGTGGAGAGCCTTGGTTAGATCTATTCGCCACTGAAGAGAACGCGCAATGTCATCAGTTCTGCGCATTGGAATTTCTAAGGCGGTACTCGCTATGTGAATCTTTTCGTCACTAGTGGAGTTGCAGTCTACTATACGCCTTTCAGCCTATACTTCTTCTACCCAGAGTGCTGAAGATCAAGCGTGGCTGGACCCAAGTCATTCTTGTGGTTCCGGACTGGGCTTGAAGAGTATGGTATCCCAAGTCATTCTTGTGGTTCCGGACTGGGCTTGAAGAGTATGGTATCCCGAGCTACTCAGCATGCCTATCGATCCCCCCTATCCGACTGCCTCTTCTGGAGTATCTTCTGTCGCTGCAACAGGGGACGGTCTTCCACCCGAACCTGTCCAGCCTCCACCTCCTTGCGAGGAGATTGAACGGCGGCAGTTGACGTCGTTTGTCCTGTCTCCCAAAGTTTGTGATGTAATCTTGGCATCCAGGCGTCCCTCCACTAGGGCAGTATATGCCTGCAGGTGGAATAAGTTTGTGGCATGGTGCACAGCAAAGGCTGTGCATCCCTTTTCCGCCCCTCTTTCAGAGGTCCTTTTATTCCTTCTTTCTTTGGCCCAGCAGGGCTCTGCTCTGGGCACTATCAAGGGGTATCTCTCGGCCATTTCAGGCTTTATACGGCTTCCAGATCAGCATTCCCTTTTCAAGTCCCCTGTTGTAAATGGATTCTTAAAGGGCATTACTCTTCTTTTCCCTCCTGTTCCTTTCATAATGCCTCAGTGGGACTTGAACCTGGTTCTGACACATCTGATGTGTGCTCACTTTGAACCACTTAACAACTGTCCTCTTCATCTTCTCAATTTTCTGGTCGCCATCACCTCTGCCAGAAGAGTGACTGAGCTCCAGGCTCTTTCTTCTAAATCTCCTTTTCTCTCTGTCCATCTGGACAAAGTGGTTCTAAGGGCTCGTCCATCTTTTCTGCCAAAGGTTGTCACTGCCTTTCACATCGGGCAGACAATCACTTTGCCCACCTTCTTTCTGCATCCCTCAAAAGAGGAAGAGAGGCTCCACCGTCTGGACGAAAAACATGCGCTCTCATTCTACCTGAACCGCACACAACAGTTCCGGGTGGTTGACCAGCTCTTTGTTTGCTATGTGGGCGCCAAGAAAGGTTGGGCCATGCACAAGCGGACCATCTCGGTGGGTCCCAGTGTATGGAATTCAATTTACTCACTTTATAGGGATGTAAGGCTGAGTCTGTCTTAAAAAAAAAAAAAAATGAAAAAAAGGATTTTCAGCTGTGTGCATGGGGGATTTTTTTCAGCATTATGCCTTCTCAAGGATTCAAATGTTTCTAGCAAGACACTGGTTTAATTTCCAGCAAGGGCATCTCGTATTTCATCATTGTGATTTGATGAATTAAGTATTACTTAATCAAGTAATGGAAAAATGGGTTTATTTGTAATTCACAATTCAACGCGGAAACGCATGCTGTAACAAGCGCAGGTTATAATTCAAAGAAAAAAAAAGTTTCAATGAAGTTTAAAATTGCAACAATTATATAGTACAACACATAAAACAAGTTTCATATATACTGTAACACATCAGGTAAGTATTGTAAAAAGAACTATTGATGGACAGAATGCAGAACAATGTCATACATTCACCCCAGTACAGAGATCTGGGCCTAAATCCATCGTTTTTTTGCTCTCCATGCCATTCCAGTTTGGACCCAGCCATATGCAAATCAGTCTTGACCCTGTGCCCCATGGTAACAGTCCAGACCGAACTGCCAGGCCAGGTCCTCCCTGAACTGGAAACAAGCATCCTAGGACTGGTTTCGGGGTATCACCCCTCTTCAGCCAGGATAGCTTAATTCTAGTGGCATGGAGAGCACGGGACTAAGGTCTGAGCATACCCGTCCCACTCAGGGTGACAAATGCAAAAAGAACTATTGATGGACAGAATGCAGAACAATGTCATACATGCACCCCAGTACAGAGATCTGGGCCTAAATCCATTGTTGAATGTTTTGCCACTGTGCAACATTCCGTCCATCATCTTCAGTGTTTTGCTGTTCGCCCTATGTGGGAAGGGTATGCCCAGAGGTGGGTCCCGTGTTCACTACGCCACTGGAGTCCAGCTATCCTGGCTGAAGAGGGGCTGAAACCCCGAAACCGGTCCTAGGATGCTTGATTCCGGTCCAGGGAAGACATGGCTTGGCAGTTCTGGCTGGACTGTTCCCATGAGGCACAGGGTCAAGACTGATTTGCATATGGCCATGTCTGAACTGGGGTGCAGTGGTGAGCAAAAGAACGATGGATTAAACCCAGATCTGAGACTGGGGGTGAATGTTTTGCCATTGTGCAACATTCCGTCCATCATCTTCTGTGTTTTGCTGTTCAGGTAAGTATTGTAGTCTGTACCTAATGTGCTCTTATCGCCTGTTGACATCTTTGAATTAAGTAAACAATAGTGATTAAGAAAAGCTACGTAACCATTTGTCCAGTCTAAGTAGTTTTTCCTTATCTGGTAATGTTTGATATATGCATTATTTGCTTTTTATTGTTAGTTCACTTGGTACATACTTACTTGATGCTGTAGATGGGATGCTGCTACAACTAATGTACATTCCTTGTTTTAAATGTACATTCTTTGGTGCAGTTTCAAAATCATAGGTACATATGTACGTCCTTGGCTTCATTATACATTTATTAAAGTAAACCCTTCTGTTTTGTACTAATGTACATTCATTGTATTAATAGTTTGTTGTATGAGGCTTTACATTTTGGCCTTCAAATAGTTATTGTAGTGGACTTTGTATCAACTTGTTCAACGAACACCCGTTTGGACTGCGTAGTAACCAAATTTGCAGAAATAGGATTGGTAACAGACATGGAGTACTGCTCATATAATGGTTTTAAAATGCTCACTAACTATAAATGTATTTGTGAACATTCAAACTATACACACGCATAGACCACATTTAAAGTGTTTATCTCCTGAATGCAAGAACGTTTTTACCATTAATTAAGGTAGATGTATACCAAGTGTATAATATGTGTGTTTCGAAATGAAACAGATTTGAGAAATTTGTACTTCATGGTGACTTATAAAGGAGTTTAAATTTACTGAGCACTCTGCTACCAATGATGTCCTGACACTTGGACTCACTGTTTAACAGTGAAGACTTTAAATACTCTAGTATTGGAACTTCCATAGACCTATATATTTGAATCATTCCCTTCAGTTTTGTATCATATCCTAGTCATTTTGAAAAAAGAGACCAGACTTGGGTTTGAGCCAATCAGCATACCCTGCCTCCTAGAACACTCCTGTGAGATTCATGTTATGCTAGAGAGTCTCTACTGAACTCTGCTCAGTTATACTGGGTAGACTCTACTCCAAGGAATTCCATACCACCTTTTTTCCTCAGAAATGTATAGATTCATCATTCATAAGTTGGTTTGTATTTCTTGACTTCAATTCTGGCTTCATCTGTCAGATAAAGAAGTCTTTTTCAAGGCCTGTTCAACCGGCAGCAAGAAAAGGCTCCATTCTTATGATCCACATCAGGACTGTTTGTATTGCCGTAATCTAGAGCATAAGGCATAAGAATGGAAGGTATGTTGTACCTTTTCTACAAAAGCTCTGAAGAACCGTGAAGGGAGGCTACTGATATGCCTCCAAAGACTTAAAAAAAAAAAAAGTAAGGAGCCGGTATCTGATGAGTGAGGACTCTTCATCCTCCTCAAGAAGGTCGCAAAAGTGGGAGAAATCATCTTTCTTAATCTTCTCTGAAGCAGCCTAAAGCCTACAAAAAGACCACTCCTGGGTCTTATAGAGGGGCGATGTCCTTCAAAATCTCCTTAGGAACATGAAGTTTCTACTAGGCGAACGGAGAAAAAGGAACCATCCGTTTCCTCAAAAAAATCTAAAGAGCTAGGTCTGAACTGCCTACACCACCTCCTAAAGTCTCTTGCTCCTTCAAGAAACTGTCATCTGCTCTATCTACTGACAGATCATCGAGCGCCTCCGTCGATTAATCTTTTGATCTGAAAGAAACACGTTAGTTAGATTCCTCACCTTAGAATATCCCCAGGTGTCAGGCTGGATCCGGAAAGATTTTTGTAGCAATACCCCTTGCGCGTCGCTGGGCGTTGTCTGCGACTCCGCGTCTGTCGTTGGCGTCGTGCGCCGGAATGTCTTCGTCGGAGTACTTAGACGCTGCCCTCGCGCGCTGACGTCAGTTCTTTTTTTTCATGCCAGTAAGCGCCGATCCGGGAAGAGCTTACCCGTAGTCGCTTTTTGACTAACTTTACCTCTTTTGGTTACTCGACTCGACATCTGGTGCCGGTAGGATGCCTGGATTCAAGCATTGTGACGCCTGTCACCGACTGATGTCGGTAACGGATCACCATCGCCGGTGCCTGTACTGCCTGGGGGCCGACCATGACGCGGAGTCGTGCCCCGACTGTCAGTCCTTGATGTCGAAGGCTAGGCGGGAGCGGTCCCGTAAGCTACTCTAGCTTCGTCGCTCTTGGTCCCGGTCCAGGAGGAGGTCCAAGGACCGTTCGCGGAGCCTCAGCCATAGACATCGCTCGTCGGGATCTTCGGGCAAGTCCCGTCACTCCAAACACTCTAAGAAGTCCAAGCGGCGTCCTCGCTCTTCCCTCGCCGGTTGCGCGACCCGGCCGAGGGTCCGGGTGGTTCCACCCACGCGGCTCCGTCGGAGCCGCAGGAGCCGCGCTCGTCCCCATCCCCTCCGGTCCCTGGGACTGACGCGACTCCGGCGGAGGTCAGTGCCTTCCTCTCAGCCATGAGGAATCTGGCTCCGCCGTCGACGCCTGCCGGCGCGCCTTCGGGCCCCGCAGGGTTGACTGGGTGACCTCGCGTGCCGGCGGCTCTGGCGGCTCCGGCCCCGGCGCCGTCGAGGGCTCTGGCCCCGACGCCGCAGGTCCCCAGGGATCCAGGCCTGGATCTCTGCCGGGGCCGGTCGACCTCACGACGCCGCCTCAGCCGGTCGACCTCACGACGCCGCCTCAGCCGGTCGACCTCACGACGCCGCCTCCGCCGGCGCCGACACAGGTTCCGCCCCCGACGCCGTCCCCGCACGGCGTCGAGCCTCAGTTTAGCCCTATTACCGGCGCCGATGGGTGACCGCTTCATCCACCGTCCGGCTCCGATCATTCCTCCGGTCTACCAGGAATCGGATGATGAGGGCGACTGGGAGGGGTCTCAGGACCCTCTGGTCGAACAGGCCCAATTGTCTCAGGACTGGGCAGAGGAATTGGGGGACGCCAGCGGTTTGGATACCTCTCCAGACGCTGGATTCATCTCTCCTCCGACTGTGGCCTTGGAGGAAGGTGCAGCCTTTTCTATGGTGCTGCGCAAGGCGGCCGAAGCCCTAGGGCTCGAGTTGCCTGCTGTGGCTGTGAGGACTAACGTCCTCACCGAGGTCCTTCAACCGACCGCAAGCTCCACTGAGCCTCTGCTGCAGCTTAATGAGGCCCTCATTGACGTTCTCCAGGGCACTTGGTCCAAGCCCTCCACAGTCCCTCCTGTGGACAGGAACGTTGCCCGGCGCCACCGCCCTGCTCCGGGCGACCCCACATTCCTCTCCCACCATCCCACCCCCGAGAGCCTGGTTATCCAGGCCTCAACCTCCCAATCCTCCTTCCCGTCCGCTCCTCCGGATAGGGAATCCAAGAGGTTTGAGCAGTTTGGCAAGAAACTGTTCTCGTCCCTGAGTTTGGGACTGCGGTCTTTAAATACCGCTTGCCTTTTGGACCGTTATTCCCACTCGCTGTGGGATACGGTGGAGGACGTGCTGCCCTTGTGCCCGGAGGAGGCCCGGGAGCGACTCACCCAAGCACTTGCTAACGGGTGAGATGCAGCACGGCACGACATTAGATGAGGGCTAGACACCACGGACTCGCTGGGTCGGGCGATTTCCACCACGGTGGCGCTTCGGCGTCACGCCTGGCTGAGGTCCACGTCGTTTTCAGTGGATGTCCAAAGCTCCCTCATGGACATGCCCTTCGATGGCACTCGCCTTTTTGGCGAGAAGGCGGACAGTGCGCTGGCCCGGTTCAAGGACTCCCAGGCCACAGCCAAATCCTTGGGTCTTTCGGCCCCGTGGCCGCAAACTTCCGCCCCTTTCGTGGCCAAGGAACGGGCGCCTCCTCACGTACGCCCAGCCACCAACCTGCACGTGGACGTGGTTTCCGCCGAGGCGGTTCTGGAGGACAACGTGCCGGTCAGTCCACATCCACCCCGGCAGCATCAGCCTCAAAGCCCTCCTAGTCCGAGCTTTCATGCCCATTCAACACCAGTGGGGGGCAGAGTTCGCCATCACCTGCTCCACTGGTGCTCCATCACTTCGGACAGGTGGGTGCTGCAAATCGTCCGAAGGGGCTACTCCCTCCCCTTCGAGACGACCCCTCCAGCCATGCCACCGCAGGACCACCGTATGTCGGGGGATCATTTGTATCTTTTCCGGGAGGTGGTTTCCGCCCTCTTGGCCAAAGAGGCCGTCGAGCGCGTTCCTGGTCCAGAAGTAGGTCGTGGTTGGTATTCCCACTACTTTCTGGTTCCCAAGAAGGGCAAAGGGGGCCTACACCTTATCTTGGATCTCAGAAGCGTGAACGCCTTCTTCCGGAAGGAACGGTTCAAGATGCTAACTTTGGCTCAGGTTCTTGCTGCCCTAGACCCTGGAGACTGGATGGTAGCGTTGGACTTGCAGGACGCATATTTCCACATCCCCGTCCTGCCGGCCCACCGGCGTTACCTGCGGTTCACGGTGGGTCAGGAGCACTTTCAGTTCACCGTGCTCCCCTTCGGCCTCACCAGTGCCCCTCTGGTGTTCACGAAAGTGATGGCGGTGGTCGCAGCTCATCTGCGCAGATCAGGGGTCCCAGTCTTCCCCTATCTCGACGGCTGTTGATGGCGGGCTCGCCCCAGCAGGTAGTCTCCCACCTCCAGACTACGGCAGACCGCCTGCATTCGCTGGGGTTCTCCATCAATGTGCCGAAGTCGCACCTGAGTCCCTCCCAAACGCTCCTTTTCATAGGGGCGGTTCTCAATTTGGCGCAGTTCCGGGTCTTTCCGCCGGAACAGCGGGTCCTGGACATTCGAGCCCTGATTCCCATCTTCCGGCCTCTGTCCTGGATTTCGGTCAGGTTGGTGCTGCGGCTTCTGGGGCTGATGGCCTCCTGCATCCTGTTAGTACCTCACGCCAGATGGCGGATGCGGGCTCTGCAGTGGGACCTGAAGTTTCAGTGGGCCCAGCATCGAGGCAACCTGTCCGACCACGTCTTGATCTCGGAGGGCACTGCGAAACAGCTGCAGTGGTGGCTCACGAATCGCGATTGGGTCAGCGGCAGATCCCTCTCCCTTCCCCAACCGGAGCACGTGGTAGTGACGGATGCGTCCCTCCTGGGATGGGGGGGCCATATGGGAGAGGCGGAGATCAGAGGACTCTGGTCTCCGGCGGAGGCTCGGCTCCATATCAATCTTTTGGAGCTGAGGGCGGTCCGACTTGCACTGAAAGCCTTCCTTCCCTCTGTCCGGGGTAGTGTCGTGCAGGTGTTCACAGACACCACCGCCATGTGGTATTGCAACAAAAAGGGCGGGGTGGGGTCATGGACCCTTTGTCAGGAGGCCCTGCGCATCTGGACATGGCTGGAACACCAGGGTATCACCCTAGTGGTTCAACATCTGGCGGGCTCTCTGAACGCCAGAGCGGACGAACTCAGCCGCCGGTGCATGATGGATCACGAATGGCGTCTGAACTCGGACGTGGCGCAAGGTCTCTTTCTGCAGTGGGAAGAGCCTTGGTTGGTTAGATCTATTCGCCACCGAAGAGAACGCGCAATGTCAGCAGTTATGCGCGTTGGAATTTCCAAGGCGGCACTCGCTCGGAGACGCTTTTCGTCGCGAGTGGAGTTGCGGTCTGTTGTACGCCTTTCCGCCTCTACCACTTCTGCCCAGAGTGCTGAAGAAGATCAGGCGCGACCGGGCCCAAGTCATCTTGGTGGCTCCGGATTGGGCACGAAGGTACTGGTATCCCGAGCTACTGAGTATGTCCATCGATCCCCCGCTACGACTGCCTCTTCAGGAGGATCTTCTGTCGCAGCAGCAGGGGACGGTCCTCCACCCGAACCTGTCCAGCCTCCACCTACATGCGTGGAGATTGAGCGGCAGCAGTTGATGCTGTTTGACTTGCCTCCTGAAGTCTGTGATGTCATTCTGGCAGCCAGGCGTCTCTCCACAAAGACGGTATACACCTGCCGGTGGAACAAATTTGTGGCATGGTGCACAGCAAAGGCTGTGGATCCCCTTTCTGTCCCTCTTTCTGAGGTTCTCCTCTTTCTTCTTTCTTTGGCCCAGCAGGGCTCTGCTCTGGGCACCTTGAAATGTTACCTTGCTGCTATCTCTGCCTTCCTATGGCTTCCTGATCAGCCTTCTCTTTTCAAGTTCCCTGTTTCACCCTTTCTCAAGGGCATTACTCGTATGTACCCTCCTGTTCCTTTCGTAATGCCTCAGTGGGACTTGAACCTTGTTCTCACTTTTCTGATGTGCGCTCCCTTTGAGCCCCTTCATAACTGTCCCCTCCGTCTTTTGACTTTGAAGACTGCTTTCTTGGTGGCAATCACCTCCGCTAGGCGGGTGGGTGAGCTCCAAGCTTTGTCATCTAAGCCTCCCTTCCTTTCAGTTCATCTGGACAAAGTTGTCCTCCGGACACGTCCTTCTTTCCTGCCTAAAGTCGTGACTCCCTTTCACATCGGGCAATCTGTCACGCTGCCCATCTTCTTTCCGCCTCCGCATCCTTCAAAAGATGGAGAGGCTCCATCGTCTGGACCCAAAACGTGCGCTATCCTTTTATTTGGACCGCACAAGACAGTTCCGGGTGGACAACCAACTTTTTGTTGGATACGTAGTGGCTAAGAAGGGTAAAGCTGTACACAAGCGGACCATCTCTCGGTGGGTCGTGCTGTGTTTTAAGACCTGCTATTCTTTGGCGAAAAAGGTTCCTCCTGTTGGGCTACGGGCCCATTCTACTCTGGCCACAGCGGCCACGACTGCACTGGGACGGGGAGTCCCCTTGCAAGACATCTGTCAGGCGGCGACGTGGGCTTCGTTGCACACGTTTGCGAGACACTACTGCCTGGACAGCCAAGTCCGGAGGGATGGCCAATTTGGCTGTTCTGTTCTCCAGGACTTTCTGGTGTGATCTTGGTTCGCAGACCCACCACCGGGGTTTGTATTGCTGGGGTATCTATTCTAAGGCGAGGAATCTAACTAACGTGTTTCTTTCAGATGAACAAGTTACTTTCCTTCGGTAATGATGTATCTGGAAGAAACATTAGTTAGATTCCTCACCGACCCACCCAGCCTCCCCGTTCTGCGAACCGACATCTAGGGTTAAGGTTCTCCCTTTCAGGGCCCTAGATTTTTTGGCACCAGTGTCGGTCTCTTGCATGGCTCAGCGTCCCTGGCACGGAAAGCTATGTACAAGAACTGACGTCCGCGCGCTAGGGCGGTGTCTAAGTACTCCGTCATTCCGGCGCACGACGCAAACGATGGACGCGGATCCGCAGACTATGCCTTGCGACGCACAAGGTATTGCTACAAAAATCTTACCGGATCCAGCCTGATGCCTGGGGATATTCTAAGGTGAGGAATCTAATGATACAGATACATAGTTACCGAAGGTAAGTAACTTGTTCTTCTGCACAGTCTATGAAGACCTGCACGGCGGCATCTACTACAGCTGCCACAAGCACCATCTCCACACTGACTACGACTTTCTTTCGTTGATATCCGCGAAGATTGTCCCTCCATCGATGACTACGGCTTTGCTGTTGAAGTCTCTCCCGTGGGCTGAAGGCACTGCTCTTTTGACGTTGCTACCATTCTCTGTGACCCCATTGACTAGAGGAAAAACTCAAAACCAAGACACAATTATACATTTACCTCCTGCACGTACCTCTCCAACCAGGGGGGGTCACCATTGTTGCCAGTCCACCTTTTGGAGGAAGATGATTCAGATGAGGTTGGGCCAGGACTACGATGAGGGTGAATGAGGAACATGGGTATTATGCCCCTCAAGACCAATATTACCAACCATACCAAGAGGAAATGGTGTGTTTGCCTTCATTGGTTACAGACCTGCAACTCGTGCTCTCATATTACAGAAAGCATTTTCCTTCTACTTCATCTACTACTGTACTAGCTTAATCACCTGTAAGGTTTCCATCTGGGCAGCCATCTAACCCTTAGCATATGTCATTTTTACTGCCTACGTCTGTAAGACCTAATCCACAATCTGTTCTCCTGCAAGACCCATCGACTTCCGATCACAAAAGAGGGGGAACTCTGCGACCCCCCCCCATGGAATGGGATGACTATTGCGTACACTATCTTCATCACCAACCCGAGTGGGTTCCCCACCTGAAGCCATTGGGGGATTCCATAACCTGCTAGAGCAGCAAATGGGTTCAATCTGCCAATGCTTACTATGCAGATGGACTGCTTTCTGTATGATTTCAAGGAGCCCTTTCGCAAGCGTGAGGGCTATGCCCATTGTGAGCTACATATGGGAGAATGGCTTGAAAGTAATTAAGAGTCTAGCAACGATGACTGCAGTTATACTGCACTTGGATAAAAAGCACAAGGCTCCAGAGGATGCTCTGGCATGTCTCATTGGTCACCCAAAGCCTGATTCAATTATCACACAAACAGCCAAGGGCAGATAGGAGAATCCCTCTCTGCCAATTTCAGCACCTCCAGAAAAGAAGGGTATGTGCCTTGATAATATTGGTAAGTGCTTTTCATCCATGCCAGTGCTTACAGTAAGGGCGGTGAATTCCCTGGCAGTTCCCGGATGATGTCATCGCCAAATGTATTCCGATATTGCTCCGTATTTGGACCAGCTCCTGTAGGACATCAAAACAGATGCCAAAAAGGTCCTACAGGAACAAGAGAGCACATCATCAGATGTGATAGTTTGTGCTATGGACATAGCCATTACTGCGTTCAGACAACTTGCAGGATCTGCTCCGTTAAGGAGGCAGCGCTGGTTCAAAGCTACCCTTATTAGGCCAGAAGTCAAGAACACAATCTTGGATCTGCAATTCGATGGCGAAGCTCTTTTAGGCAAGCATATTGATGAAGCCCTACAAACAAAATGGACCCTGACACAATGAAATCATTGGGCACCCTTCATTAATTATCATATATTGCCCTTTTGAGGTGCTAGGGGGAAGAGGAAGATGACTTCTCTCCTACAGAGTAGGTTACCAACAATATTGTTACCCCTCATATTCATCTGCCTCTCAGCAGTTTTGTCCCCAGTACTCAACGGCAGCCATTACAATCAGCCTACAATAGGCCAACTCCAAGAGGCGCATGGGAAAGACACTGGCCGACGCCATTCACCACTTAGAGACTCCGGCTACTCCCCTTTGCTCCTCTTTCAGGCTGTGAGAAAGAAATTCCAACTACATTCAATGCTGGCCAGACCAATGGGTCTTAAACCTTGTTAAATTTGGCCATACCTTAGAATTCATCCAACCCCCCCCCCCCCCTCCCCCCACGAACCCTAGCTCAAACGTGCATTCAGAAACATCTACACCTTAAGTTTGAGGTCAAAACCATGCTCAAGAAGGGGTTATTAGAAAGAGTTCCTGCCTCACAACAAGGAAAGGGATTCTATTCTTGTTTCTTCTTGGTCTACAAGAAGTTAAAGGAGTGGCGACCAATTCTAGACCTGAGAAGTCTCAGCACCCATCTCAAACGGCAATTTTGCATAGTAACGTTGCAGGATATTCTGCTAATCCTCAACAAGGGAGATTATAGGTCTGCCCTTGACCTCCAGGATGTGTATTTTCACATCCCCATACACCCATCACACAGGAAATTCTTAAGATTCAATGTAGCCGGCAGCCATTACCAGTTCCGGGTTCTTCCTTTGGCCTGAAGTCTGTACCTCAAATATTCAGTTTGTCTGGCACCTGTGGCAGCCTTCCTGAGGAAACAAAAACACCAAGTTTTCACGTATTTAGACAATTGGTTAGTGAATGCAACTTCAAGTCAGGCTGCCCAGAGATCCACAACCACCTATTCAGTGAGCTGGGCCTCGTACTGAATCCGGTAAAGTCAGTTCTATACCCATCAAGAAACTGAGTTCTTAAGAGCAATACTTGATGCCACTCTCAGGAAAGCATACGTCACATCAGAGAGGCAATTAAAGCTAAGGTCCTTAGCAAAATTTGCACAAAGAAAAGGATCTCTTTCAGTCACCAATACAAATCCCTCTTGGGTATGAAGTCATCATGCATCCCTCTAGTTCCATTCCGCTGTCTACAGATGTGTTGACTCCAGGAAGAATTCAACAGACAATGGGTACAGGCAGAGGTGTCTTTCGATGACCTCATCAAAGTGACAATGACCATAGTCCAAGCCCTATCCTGGTGGACGCAACAAGCGAATCAGTCAGTCGGCCTTTCGTTCCCAATTCCAGCTTCTTCATAACCACTGACACCTCCCTAGATGAATGGGGGGGTCTACCTTCAATACCTGCAGGTCAGTGCCAGGTGGCAAATGTCTCCTCAGCATTTCCATATCCATTTCCATGATCTCAAGGCAGTGCACTCAGCCTTGCAGGTTTTCCTTCCAAGGATGAGAAACTGTGTAGTCCTCATCCGAACAGACAATATGACCACAATGCACTACATCAACAAGCAGGGCGGTACAAGATCACATCTGTTCCAGGAGATGCAGACCATCTGGGAATTGTCCATCCGCCACGGAGCGGATCTACAAGCAGAACATGTCCTAGGAAAGCAGAACACAGTGGACGCTCTCAGCAGGCTGAGGTCCTCTTTCCACAAGTGGGAAATGGATCAGAAAATATTCAACACATTCTCTCAGTGGGACAAACCAGATCTCAACCTCTTTGAAACCCCCAGATTTGGAAATGCCGTTTTTTCGCAAGCTGGCATCACCATCCGGGATCATGGGGGAAATGCATTTTCGATGGCATGGTCCGGAATCTTTCCTTACACATTTCCTCCCATATCTCTCCTTCCGAGAGTCCTCCGGAAAATGAGGGCTGAACAATGCAGGATAATTCTCATTGCCCCAAGTGGCCAAAGAAGCATTGGTTTACAGAACTGCTTCTCTCATCCAGTTGAAGACAATACTCTCTCTACTAACAATGAACCAGGGCCAAGTGCTGCATCCTGATCCCAGGTCTCTTCACTTATCGGCCTGGCTCCTGAGTACAATGAATTTGCCCATCTAAACATCTCACCAGACTGGGTGGACGTACTGTCCAGAGCCTGTGTAGAATGTACAAATAAAAACGTACACCTTAAGTGTAAATTATTTTGCAAATGGTGCCAACAGGCCAACGTACATCCACTTTCTTCCTCGACTGAAGAGATCCTTACATATCTTCTGCACTTAGCTTGCTCAAGATTAACTTTCACATCCATTAAGGTCCATTTGGCGACCATATCCTGCTTCAGCCGATCACCCAAATCACCGTCATTATGGTCTGCCAGAATAGTGAAACCGTTCTTGAAAGAGTTTAGAGTTTTTACACCAGTTAGGCACCCGCATCTATTCTGGCAACTAAACATTGTGCTCTCGGAGCTTATGTAGCATCCTTTTAAACCCATTCACAGAGCGGATATTACATTGTTTTCCTGGAAGGTGGCTCACCTCATAGCTTTGACCTCTGCCAGAAGTATCATTGAGATCCAGGCCCTCACCTTACAGGAGCCTTTCTTGCAATTTAAGGACCATAGGGTGATTTTTCACACAAACCCTAAGTTCATTACTAAAGTCTCTTCAGGATTTCATCTCCGTGAACCAGTCATCCTGGAAAAAACATTCCAGACCCTTCAATGACCGCTGAAAAGGGCACTGCATTTTTTAGACATCAAGAGGTGCCTGAAGTTCTAACTAAGCAAAACTGTTTCACGAGTTTAATCAATTGTTTGTCTTACAGCGCACCTGTGAGGGTTGGGCGGAAGGAAAAACGAGGAGGCCGAATCTGGGAATCAATTTTGACAGGGTTTTATTTTAGGCAGCCAAAAGTCCAACAGTGTCGACACGATGAGATGTATTGTTCGTTTTTTGTCTCTGGTGGTGTGGTCGATGGTGGGGGCAACGTCTGCGATCACCTCAGTGTTGTTCTCCTTCAGTGCACTCATTCCACACGTTGCTTGCTTCCGGTCTCGGGAACTCATGTCCTTGCTCCTCCGGTCTGTGACGATGCACTGGAGCTTCTGCGTTCTTACATGGCGTTGGCCTCGCCTTCCTTCCATTTGTTCCCGTCTCAGTCCTGGGGAATCCTTCCCTGTACGTAAGAGGCAGTGGAAGAGATTAAGCCTTTCTTTTCCTGCCTTTGCAACCTCTTGGTTGATCGTCTGTGACCCATAGGAGAAAAAGGAAGGAGGGGCAGGGAGGCTATGGAGGGATCCCCCTTCCCTAACTTTATTGCTCGCAAGAAAATAATCTAGGGGGTATAGGAACAAAAAAATCAGCCTTTGACTGGTCCTTCCCTTTTCGATGAAGTCGGGAACTGAAAAGGCTGTAGTGCCAAATAACACCTCATGATTGTCATTGTGGCCTTTGTTGCAGGAGAGCCATTTTAATGGGGCATGATCAGTATACAGGGTGAACTCTCGCCCTTCCAGATGGTAGCGTAGGGTCTCAATTGCCCATTTTATTGCCAGGGCTCACTGTGCCACTGGATTCAAGCTATCCTGGCTGAAGAGGGGTGAAACTCCGAAACCGGTCCTAGGATGCTTGTTTCCGGTCCAGGAGGACCTGGCTTGGCAGTTCGGGCTGGACTGTTCCCATGAGGCACAGGGTCAAGACTGATTTGCATATGGCCAGATCTAAACTGGGGTGGCATGGTGAGCAAAAGAATGATGGATTTAACCCAGATCTCTTGACTGGGGGTGAATGTATCGATTTGTTCTGCATTCCTTCCATCAATTGTCTCTTGCATTTTATTGCCAAGGATTCTTTTTCAATCACTGAATATTTTGTTTCCCGGGGGAAGAGCTTTCGGCTTCTATATAGTATGGGCCTTTCTTGTCCCTGGGCATCGGTTTGGGACAGGACAGCACCTGGTCCGAGGCATCAGTCTGTAGAATGAATGGTTTCCCATAATCTGGACTAAGTAACACAGGTTTGGAGGTGATGGCTGTTTTTAGGTTTCGAAGGCGGACAGGTGTACGGTCGAGGGACAACACAATACTTTTTCAGTGTTCACATTTTTCTGTAGGAGGTCCGTCAGGGGAGCAGCCTTTTGGGAAAAGTCAGGAATAAACCTTCTATAGTAGCCCAGAATGCCTAGAGACGCTCTGAGGTCCTTTTTGGTCGGTGGGTGGGGGGGGGGGAGGGGGGGTGGGAGAGACCTAGCTGCTAACCTGCTTTTGGCGGGGTTAACGGTCAGTCCACTGTCTTTCTGGGTATGGACAACTGCAGCAAGATGGTTTGGAAAATGTTCCCACTTTGTGCTGTATATGTTATGTTATGTTATGTTATTTATTCTTTTGTATAGCGCAACGGTTACTCAAAAAGAGTGTCCCGGCGCTTTTAGGTAAGGGGAACAGATTTCAGAATAACACAACACAGCTAAAAGAGGTTAAAAGATGAACAAAAAGAAAGCAAAACTACTAGCAGACCTATTGGGAAAACAGCCAGGTTTTGAGACCTCTTCTAAAATCAAGGAGAGTAGACGCCCCCCGCAAAGGGAGCGGTAGTGCATTCCACATCTGTGGGGCCAACAGACTGAAAGAGCGGCCCCCAAGGCGAGCCCTCTTCACACGCGGAACAGCCGCCAAAAGTAGAGATTCTGACCTCAACAAGCGAGTCGGATGGTAAAAGGTCAGTCTCTTTTGGAGATGTTTAGCTCCCACAGCATGGAGCGCTTTGTAGGCCAAGGTCAGCGCCTTAAAGGCAATCCGTTTGCGGATGGGTAGCCAGTGTAACGTCACCAACAACCCAGAGGCGCTGGCCCGTCTACTTAGGCCAAAGATGGCCCTGGCCGCCGCGTTCTGTGCAACTTGAAGCCTTTGTAGCAGATACTCTGGCAGGCCCAGGTAAAGAATGTTGGCATAATCCAACCTGGAGCCTATCAGAGCCTGCACCGTCAGCCTCCTATGCTCCTCGGACAAGAGAGGCAAGAACCTCCGCAGCATATTTAACAGGCCGAAGCAAGTGCCGGTTACCCCCAAGATCTGGGCTTTCATCGTCAGCCCCTTGTCCATCTTAACCCCCAAGTTTTTAGCCATGGGAGAAGAGCCGGACGGAGGTAACATGTCGATGGGCCACCAGGCCTGCCAGCTAGGCTCCGTATCGCACCCGAAGAAGAGTACCTCCGATTTGTCGGAATTGCACTTGAGGCTGTTCAGTTGGAACCATGCGAACACAGCCCCAAGGCAGTTCTGGATACTCTCCCCGTCAAAGTAAGCCCCTTTCTCGCAAGAGAAGAGGAGCTGGGTGTCGTCGGCATACGACACGATCCGGGCACCAAATGACTCCGCCACCGCCGCCAAAGGGGTCATAAAGATGTTAAAAAGGGTCGGGCTCAATATAGAGCCCTGAGGGACCCAGACTCCCAGAGGCGGCATTACGGCGGTGTCAGATGATGTCCAGATCGTTTGCCGGCGACCGGCCAAAAAGGAAGAAAACCATTTGAGCACCGTTCCCCGCAGACCAATCTCAAAGAGTCTTGCGAGCAGGCCCTCATGGGGGACGGTGTCGAAAGCCGCCGACAAGTCCAACAACACCAGCATGACTTTGCCCCCGGTATCCAACACCCCTTTAATGGTTTCAGAAACCTCAAGGAGCGCGGTCTCGGTGCTGCGATGTGAACGGAAGCCCGACTGGGAGTCATGTAAGATCTCATGGGACTCCAGAAAATTGGAGAGCACCGACTGAACGTGCTTCTCCAGAATTTTTACAAGAGCCGGCAGCAACGAAATTGGCCTGTAATTGGCTGGGGCTTTCGGGTCAAGTCCCGGCTTTTTAAGCAACGGGATGACCATTGCCTGCTTCCATACTGGCGGCTCCTCTCCCAGACTCAACGAGAGGTTGAGAAGAGGGTGCGCCAGCGGATTAACCACCTCCGCCAGTTTACCCAGGAGCTTAGCAGGGCAGGGGTCAAGCGGAGACCCAGATTTTAAATTGCCCATAAGCGCTAGAGAAGCTGAGGCTGGCAGAGATGGAAACTCAGCCAATAAGGCGCCCTGCGCAACTGGGGGAGGCGAGCCCGCCTCGGGCATCGGCAATGTAACCGGTTCACTCGATAGAAAGGAGTCCTGGATGAGTTTGATCTTGCCTGTAAAAAAACACGCAAGATCCGCCGCCCAAGATTCTACGGGCCCCTCTTCCGAAGCAGTAGTCCGAGGGGAGATGAATTCTCGAACGATGGTAAAGATCTCCTTACTGGAGTTCGAAGCTGCTTCGATTCTCCCCGCAAGATAGGCTTTCTTTTCGAGGCGGATGTCTCGGTGGTAAGCTTTAACCACAGCCTTGTAGGCAGACCTGTCCTTGCTGTCATAATGTGCCCGCCAGGCCCTTTCGGCTACCTTGCACTGCTGCCGCGTAGCCCACAGAGCAGGGGTAAACCAAGGGGCCGAGACCCGCTTAGATGTCGGGCGGGGGGGCGGGACTGGGGCCAGGTCATTTAGCCTCTCCGTCAGCCATTCTTGCAGGGACTCCAGGTCTCTCTCTAGCTCGCCAGACAGAGGGCAAGGGTGCGTCGCAGCAGCCTGAGCTAGCATCTCAGGGGTCACCCTGCTAAATGCTCTAGAGGCTCGTCCCCGCTGCTGTGAGACAGGGTTAGGCGCCCTGACGTTGCCGCTGATTACAAATTTGGCCAGCCAGTGATCCGACCACAAGACCGGGAGAATCTCTTTCACCACTAAAGGAGAGGTCGAGAAGACCTGGTCTAGAGTGCCCCTTGTCATGGGTCGGGCCCTGCAAATGCGGGGTGAAACCCAGCGGAGTCATAGCCTCCAAAAGCTTAATAGCGGCGGGGTCCGACGGATCATCCATCCGGATGTTAAAGTCCCCCGCCACTAAGCAGTGTTCTGCTCTCAGTGCTAGACCCACCAGCACCGAATCAAGGTCAGCAAAAAACGTCCCAAGCGGACCAGGGGGGCGGTAGACTAACAGTCCCTTTACTGATTGATGCGGCGCTAGCACAATTGAAAAAGCCAACGATTCCGAGCCGTGGATGTCCTCAGTGGGCAAGATAGTGCAGGGCGTGCCCTTCTTTACCACCAATGCGACCCCGCCACCCCTGCCCTTTGCTCTGTCCTTCCTGAAGATGTCAAAATCCGGCGGAATGGCCATAGCCACATCGGGATTACCGGAGGAGGAGCTACACCCCTCTATGTAGGCTGCCGTGTACTCTGCACAGGGTCTTAGTACAGTGTTCATTAACCTTTGAAAGGTTGCCAGGGCCTCATGCAACCCAAAGGGCAGTACGATGAGCTGGTACAAACCTCTTGGGGTCGAAAAAGCAGTCTTTTTCCTGTATTGCTTTCTTAAAGGCACCTGCCAATACCCCTTAAGTCTAACGTACTGATGTAACATGCTTTGCCCAGCCTCTCAATCATTTTGTTGATCCGCGGTAGCGCGTAGGCGTCAAATTGTGAGATCTTATTCACCTCCCGAAAGTCTTTGCAAAACCAGATGGACCCATCCGGTTTTAGCACCAACACAATGGGACAGTTCCATTCACTGGTAGACCGTTCTATTACTTCTGTCTGAAGCATCTGTTGTGCCTCGTCCTTGACAGCCCGTCTTCTGGACTCTGGGAGGCATCAAGGGTGTATTTCACTGTCTTCCCTGGTTGTGTAACCATGGCATGCTCAATTAGACGGTCCTCCCTGGTGTTGAGGAGAACACGGTCTGTAGAGGCCATAATCTGTGGTTTAGGGCATCTTTCTGGTCTTCGGGTAGTTCCGGATCTATGCTTTGGGTGTATGCAGGGGGGGGGGGGGGGGTTCTTTGTTAGAGCCACTGTATGTGATATTTCCCCTTCCCATTTCTTTAACAGGTTTATGTGAAATATTTGGGTAATGGTTTTCTTCTCGGGGTCCGTCTTGAGACAATGTCACTGGAGTGACAATCTCCACAACCTGAAAAGGGCCCTGCCACTGTCCTAAGTTTGTGTTCTGAGGTAGGCATCCTAAGCAAGGCAAAATCACCTACTTTCAAGGAACGTTCTCTGGTGTTTTTATCGTATTCATGCTTCTGGGCTTCCTGTGCCTGTTCCATATGGACTCTACAGATGCTTCCTATTTCCTGGAGGTGAGTCTTTAGGTTTAGGACATACTCGGGGAGAGGTTTGGTCCCTTCTGGTTCCTCCTCCCATTCCTCCCTCACCATATCTAACAGGGTACGGGGCGGTAAGCCGTACAACAGCTCATATGGGGGAGTACCCCATGCTTTTCTGAAGCTTACACTGTATCGCAAAAAGGGCCAAGGGCAACATGTCCTCCCATCGTCTGGTTTCTAGATCTAGGAGTTTTTTTTAGGGTGATTTTGAGTGTGGCATACCTTTCAACTAACCCGCAGGTTTGGGGATGATATGCCGCCGTACAGATTTGTTTGATGTTGAATTGTAAGCAGACCTGCTTCATAAGTTTGGAGACAAAGGGTGTTCCCTGGTCTGTTATAATTTCCCTGGGAAACCCTACTCTGGGAAGACATTCACCATGGCCTTTGCTATGTGTAGTGCATTTGGGTGTCTCAAGGCGACCACCTCCGGGAAGCGGGTGGCGTTATCTACCAATACCATGACATACCTGCAACCACTTTGGAAGGGAAGCAGGGGTCTGATTATGTCCATCCCCACTCGGTAGAATGGTGCGCAAATATTGGGCAGGGGATGTAAGGGGTCCTTGGAGGGTGTGTCTGCTGTTTTTTTGGCACACGAGTCATTCCCTGCAGTATCTACGGATCTGTTGATATATACCGGGCCAAAAGAACTTCTTTAGTATTGCTTTCTCTGTTTTTTCCTCCCCAAAGTGTCCCCCCAAGAGGTGGCTATAGGCAAGAAACATCACCTTCTCTCTGTATGATTGGGGAACCAATAACTGTAGAGGCAGTCCCTTCCCTCCTTTTCTGTATAATAACCCCCTCCTCAGAATGAACTGGGGGACCAACTTGTTCAGGGTCTTCCTAGTCTGTGGCCTTGTTCCATGCTTCCCTTAGGGTGGGGTCTTCCCTCTGGGCAGCAAGGAAGCCCCTGTCATACTGCCACATAGACCCTTCCTTTCTCTGGTCCAGTCCGTTTTTTCTCTTTCGTTTCCTGCTCTTTCAGGGTTTCCCTTGGGGATATGCAAGACAGGGCACTTGGGAAAATGGTGCGCTCTGGACCCCGTCCTCCTTGTTGGTGGCTGTCGCCGACACCATTGTGGACAGATAGGGATAGTCGGATCCTAAGACTAAAGGTTCCGGTAGTTAGGGAATCGCCCCTACCCTCAACCAATTCGTAGGCTTGTCCATGTTGAATCTGCACATCGGTGGTGGGGGTACCGCTTGTTGTCCCCATGCACACACTGTATGTTAACTATCCCAGTGGTTTGTGCGGCGACAACTGGAATAGCTGAGGGTTGCATCACACTCTGCAGGCAGCCCGTGTCCATCAGGGCTTGTCTCTTTTCCCCATTGACCCTCACGGTACGATAATAGGGTGGCCTTTTCCCTGCGGGGTTACAGTAGTAAGAATGGGCGAGTCCAAACTCCATGGGTTCCTCCTTCTGGGGGCATACCCTGGCGATGTGACAAAAGCCTCCACAGGCAAAACACTGGGGACCAGGGTGGGGTGAGGGTCGAATGGGGATGGATAAAGGGCTGGGCAACAGGGTAACAGTAGCCTGTCTTCGTGAAGCGGGTGGTTTGGTTGTTTTAGAAGGGCCTCCGCTGGGTTGTTTCCAAGGATGTTCATCCCGACCCTGTTGGAGCTCCTGAGCTCAATTAAACGCACCTGCAATTTCCACCGCTCGTTCAAAGATCTGACCAGTATGCTGATGTACCCATTTCTGTATGGGGGGTGTAAGGAGGACCAAAACTGTTCTAGATGCACCTTCTCCATGATGTCCTCCTTGGTGGAGGTCAGGGGCTTCAGCCAACGGTCGGCCAATTCTTGAACACGATAAGAGGGCTCTGGGGGTCTCCTGTGGCCCTTCTCTCACCTGTCTGAGGCGTATTCTGTAGGGCTCTTCGATCCCCAGTCTTTCGACAATGGATTTCTTTACGCCGTCGCAAGGAGTGAGACCCAGTGTATTTGCGGCTTGATAGGCGGCCTGCATGTTGCCCAGCAATAGAGCACCCAAATATTGGCCCCACTTGTCGTTGGCCCAACCAGCTGCCCTGGCCATCCTCTTGAATTCGAAAAGAAGAAATGGGGGTCCTCTCCGCTAACGTATTTTTGTAAGACTACCGAAGGCAGAGTGGTATGACCCCTTTGTTGCCCAGGGTGTCTGCTAATCTGTTGATGATGCTCTCCTGGGTCAGGCTCTGCTCTGATAGGGATTTGTGGAGTTTTTCTCTGTCCTCAGCTACGGCCAGGAACCGTTCCATAACGCGACCCAGTCTTTCCTGGCCTTCTGCCATTTTCTGCATTCTCGCTGATCCCACTTCAGACACCAAGTGTGAGAGGGTTGGGAGGAAGGAAAAACGAGGAGGCCAAATCCGGGGATCAATTTTGACAGGGTTTTATTTAAGGCAGCCAAAAGTCCAAAAGTGTCGACACGACGAGATGTTTAGTTCGTTTTCTGTCTGTGGTGTTGTGGTCGATGTTGGGGGCAACTTCTGCGATCACCTCTGTGTTCTCCTTCCTCGGTGCACTCTTTCCACACTTTTCTTGCTTCCGCTCTTGGGAACTCCTCTCCTTGCTTCTCCGGTTTGTGACGACGCGCTGGAGCTTTAGTGTTTTCCTTGCATGGCGTTGGCTCCGCCTTGCCTTCCTTCCATTGGTTCCAGTCTACGTCCTGGGAAATCCGTCCCTGTAGGTAAGAGGCGGTGGAAGAGATTAACCCTTTCTCTCCCTGCCTTCGCAACTGTTTGTTGATAGTCTGTAACCCATAGAAGAAAAGGAGGGGCCGGGAGGCTATGGAGACAGCCTCCTCACAGCACCACAGGAAGGGTATCTGCTTTTGAAGCAGAGCATTGCAAGATAAATATATCCATTGCAATTCACTTCTGCCATCAAGTGGCAGGCAAACAGACATCAGTGTATGCTCAATCTACAAGAACTCTGTCTACTTCAATGCCGTTTTTTGCTTGTGTGACACGTAGAGATTTGCTGGATGACTGCGTGGAAAAATAGGCACACTTTAACAAAGCATTACTGCTTTGACTCTGCAGTTCACACTGACAGCAGTAGGTCAAGAGGTACCAAGACCTCTTTTTTCAGTGAAGGGGACTATTTCCTAACACCATCCTCTTACCTGTTTCTCCCATTTTCTCATGGTACTGGTAAATAAAGTGTGTGTATGTGTATATGTGTGTATGTATGTGTGTGTATATATATATATATATATAATCTACTGGCGGTCGCCAGTAGATAGTTATAGTTAGGACCCTGTTTCCATAGGAAATCCGCAACATTCTATTTGGAATAACTTTAACGCCGGTCGACGAATCCTCGCGAAATTTTCAAAACTAATGGGGCGCTACGCTCCGCTCCTACCCTGAAAGTCTCGGGGGTATTTGTCAAGCGGGGGCTGAGAAAAAAGGGGGGTCCCAAAACGCGTTTTCCCCATGCATTTTTCCATAGGACCTTTAGACACAGCTACAGCCTGAACGGCTGAACAGAGTTACTTGAAATTTGGCAGAGGTAGTCTACAGGTCAAGGAAGTGCCTTTTGTAGGTCTGGTGTAAATCTGTTCAGTAGGTCCTGAGAAAATAGCATTTAAATCAATATATATATCTGTGGCAGCTTACCGTGCGCTTACGGTAATCTTACCGTACGCGTACAGTGCCGTGTGCGAGCGCGATTCTGATTGGCTGTTAGATCTTAGTAAACATTCGAATCAGTCGAAACCAGGAAGTGTCGGCCGCCATTTTCTCTCTCGCACTCTGAGGGGGGGAGGAAAAACAAAGTTGCATAACATGAAAAGGGGCAGGCTAGACAGCTCCTAACCACCTAGCCATGGTTAGGGTGTCCCAAACGAACCCCCAAGGCCAAAAAAATCAATTTTTTTTTTGAAAAAACGCTGATTACGCTTACCGTACGCGTACGGTAAAAAATAAATTTAAAAAAAAAAAAACTATCCACACTTTCCACACTCCGTGTCCAAAATGTGCCCGAAGGGCACCTTTTGTGCATGGCATATCAACCTCATGAACATTTAATAGATAACCTTTCACAACGAAGCGCATATGTCCTCCTTGTGCGTACGGTGCGCGAAGCGCATCGTGCGTACATGGCCCATCCAGCCTAACGGGGGCACGTGGTGCGCGTAGCGCACCGCGTGCCCACCGTGCGTGCACGGCACTAACTGCGTAAGCGCACCGTGCGCGCACGGAACGAACTGCGTGAAGTGGGCGCGCACGCCACGAACGGCGTAAAGTAACTTAGCATTTAAAAAACGTACAAATTCACTGAAAAAAACATAGGTTTCACACACGTTATAGTTAGGAATTAGCATTTAAAAAACCTTGCAAATTCACTGAAAAAACCATAGGTTTCACACATGTTATAGTTAGCTGGACATTTCACTCGTAAAAAACCATTGAAATTCCCCCGTTATAGTTAGTGCAGGCAACTATAACTCACACGACCGCAATCCTCTGCTGATGACATATGAGTCTTTATGAAAAAAAAATATTTGTAATATATGTATAGCTAAAATTTAATGGAAGAAGACATGGGCAAATAAGTGTCTAAATACAGTATTAGCATCAGCAGAGGATTGCGGTCGCGTGAGTTATAGTTGCCTGCACTAACTATAACGGGGGAATTTAAATGGATTTTTACGAGTGAAATGTCCAGCTAACTATAACGTGTGTGAAACCTATGGTTTTTTCAGTGAATTTGCAAGGTTTTTTAAATGCTAATTCCTAACTATAACGTGTGTGAAACCTATGGTTTTTTCAGTGAAAATATATATATATATATAAATATATATTTATGTGTGTCTGTTTTCGAGGGATATGAGGAGTAGATCGCATACTTTTGCATAGATCGCCATCTGGTGTTGGGCTTGGATTTTTGTACTTTGTTATTGTAGAAGTCTTTGTAGTCATGGGTTTGGTGACTCCTCCTCTGGTTAGTAGTGCGCATGGGCATCGACTCCATCCCTAGATTGTTTTTTTCCGCCATTTGGTTCGATGTAGTTCGAGGCATGTGGGCTGCTGACATTCATATCTGTGCATAGATCGCCGCCTAGTGTTGGGTCCGGATGATTGCACATTGTTGTCCTGGAAGAGTCTTCGAAGTATCACGAGATAGGTGGCTCCTCCCCTGGACTACAGTGCGCATGGGCATCCTCTCCATCCTCAGATTGTTTTTTTCCGCCATTGGGTTCGGATGTGCTTATCTTAGCTCAAGTTAGGAAAATTCAGTTTAAGGCCAAAAGGCCTTTAGTTATCGTCGGTACTGTTCCCGTTCGGTATCGACCAGTTTCTTTAGTGCTTTAGCACCTTCTTCAAGCTTTTCGGATCCGCTTGGTCCGAACATCGAACTTCGATCGACGATGGAATCGAGGACTCCCTTAAAAAGATGTCCTTTATGCCATGCGAAATACCCACACATCGACGTCCACCCGGTATTCAACAAATGTCTCTCACCGGATCACGATGAGTCAAAATGTATGGCCTGTGCCCGGTTCCGCTCGAAGAAGACTCTCCGGAATCGACGGGCAGCGAGATTGGAGGCGCAGCAATCTGCGCCTGCCCCGGCCAACATCTTTAGCACCGAAGACGAGGACGGCGAGAGCGTAGAAGACGTAGACTCCAGCCCCGCTTCCGAACACGACTCGCGATCGGAAGAAGACGATGAGGTGATCTTTCAGGGAGAAGAAGTCGTCGAAGAGGTAGGAGACTACGATGAGGCCCTTGGGGCCGAGGAAGATAGCTCCAGCGAAGAGCTAGGCCAACCCGTCGATACGGAGGCCGAAAAAATAAGTCGTCCTAAGGCTCAGGTCGAGAAATCGCCTACGGGCCTTACCCAAGATCAATCTCACGGTTCTTCGGCCCCGCCTCCAGGCCCGGCCTCGAACATTTCACAAGAGCCATTATTATCGAAGACTACTGGATTCCCTTCAGCGAAACCGAAACCGTCCATCGCACCGGTGTAGGAAGGTGGATATTGGACTATGGTTACCCCCAACTTTTTGCCTAGTGTCTAGCTGGTTTTTCGACTTAGTTGGCCTGAGATCCTGCCATCCAGGGTCTCAGGCTGTCTGCTCTCTCTTTAAAATGGACTCCATGTACCCTAGGTACATAACCAATTGGTAAGGATCACCTTATTGGACCCTGTACAGTGTACCCTAGGTACCCAGGGCATAGGTGTACCCTAGGCCTCCCAGGGGCTGCAGCATGTATTATGCCACCCCTGGTCTGGCCTTCCAATCAGACACAACTGGCTGATCACTCAGCTGAGGCAAGGTCGTGTAATCACCCCTTGCTTAGATATAGTATGCCTATATCTACCCTTATATATAGACACATGTGTACCTATCAGCCACTCCTATGGCAGGCCTTAACAATCCTGGAGGCAGAGTGCTTGGTAACATGTGAGATGGTGCTCTAGCATGAGCTGAGCCTGTCTGCAGCTTTCGGAACCATGTCCTTATAGCTGTTCTATGATATAGCCTACCATATACTCTTAAAGTGCCTTATAATCTTAAACGGTTATGGTAACTATGGTTTGGCTTTATCAAAACATGTTGTGTAAGGTGTCTAACACTTTGGAATAATACCCCCATCCCCTTTCTGGTGATGAGGATATTATTCCTCCCTTCTAGAGGGAGAAGACATGTTGTAACCTACTTACCCGGTTAAAGTTAACCAGAGCCTCAGCATCACAAAATGGATGCTGCTGCCACAGACACAAGTCTGACCTCCTGCTGCTGGGAGTGATCCCAGCCAGGGAGGCCTGGACAATAGGTTTCCTGCTTGGGGAGGTGCTAGCACCTCCCCAGACAGCCTTTAGTGTATTGGGGCAGGGTGGGCTGAAAGGAATGAGACATGCCTGGGGCACACAAGGTGTTCCTTGCATAGTCCAGTTCAAACCGGCGCTGGGGCACTCCAGCCCCAGCTCTGGCGCGAAACTGGACAAAGGGAAGTGGGTGTAACCACCCCCTCCCAGGTCCCACCCATAAGGCGTGACCTAGCAGGTATCCCAGCCCCCCAGATTAGTATAAGAGTGGGAGTTGGGCCTCAAGATTTTAGATTATCCTGAACCTGCAACTTGAACAGAAACTCTGGACCTTCGACTTTCGACGAAAGCAGAAGACTGAAGAATCTCCCTTGTGGCCAAGGAGTGGCTACCCTGTGCAAACAGGCACCATCAAGAGACTACCCTTTGCTTTGCCCACGTTCTACGAGGAACCGACTGCAGAGCCCGACCAGAGCCTTGACTTCCAGACTTCTCCGACCCTGATCCACATCCACAGCAAAGCTGAGATCCGTGGAGGGGACGAGCGACGTGGGACCGGCTACCTGGGAAAAGTGGCTAGTAACTTAAAGCACAGCTTCTGAGGCACCCTCGAAGTTGTGCACCGGGGATTGAGAAGCCCCAACCACCATCTGCACCGAAGATCAGCCCCCCACACTCCACGAGTCCTGCGTGGGGCCCTTCTGCATTTTCCTGCTTGCTGCGTCTGTCCGGTTGCTTGCCCGCTGGCTAGTGGCCTTTGTGACGACGCACCCTGAAATCTTCTGCGCTGGTTTGGCTCCTCCAGACTGGCTCCCGCTTCTCTGCAAAGAAGCACCCCAGACCTTCCTGGTCTGCACCAGAAGCAAGTCCTCCGTTCTTCGTGGGTTCCGCTTGCCAAGGCTTGGTGAGTCCTAGTCCAACTTCGACGCCGCCGACAGCAAGAGCCTTCGTGGGACAGCTCGCCTCCTGGTCCTGGTCGTCCTCGACGCTTCCTGGTCCTCCTGGCTGCAGCGACAAGCTTCACCTTCACCTGCAATCTTCACGACCTCGCCTGGTTCCTTCCTGGTTCCACGTGGTCACTGGCTAGTGACCTTGACTCTGTCCCTTCTGCTTGCAGGTCTCCTCTCTTCTTGATCCCAGCCTTGGGATCCACCTGACACTCTTCACTGACTGCCTGTCAGCATCTTTCTTCAGGCATCCATAGGAGTCGACGACGAAAACCGACGCATCTTCACCCCTATGCACCCACAGCCTGTGGGCTAGGTAACTTGGGTACTCCGGTGCTCATCAGGATAGTGACTATCCTAGTGTCTAGTTTTCCAGTCTCAACTTCCTAGCTACTCCGGAAGTGTCCTAAATCTATCGTTTTCTAAACTGTACTATTGCTAGTGACTTTTACGCATTACGCGTGAGTGTTTCCACTCTGCACACGAATCCCGTGGGCCTCCCACTTCCTAACTAACGCTAGTGTAGTGTAGCCCCAGCGATGGCCTAGGCCTATTCTATTTCCGTGACAGTGGTCCTTATACCACTTACTTAGTATATGGTTTGCGTGGCCCCTAGGGCCTAACTGTATTACTTACCTGTGTGACTTAATGTATGCTTAAATAAGACTGTGTTGTACTTACCTCTAATCTCATAAAGAGTGCTGAGGGTTTGACTAGAATAAATACACTTTATTTTATATATATATATATATATATATATATATATATCTGTTGTGGTGTCCTTTCATTTGGTATTCAAGGGATTATATATGGTATCACAGCTGGCTTCACATGCCATTCAGAGTTTAGCCTAAGACTGCTCTTGTCCATGCTACCACTAGGATAGCTGGTCTATAAGGTTGACTTTACAACCAATCACCATAAGGGTATTTGGACTGATATAAGGTGTACACTAGAACTAGTGACATCATACATCAGGCCAACTTCTCACAACCGGTTCCATCGAAACCGAAAGCAAAACTGGTTGCAATCAGCTCGACGGCCTCGAAGCCCTCCACTCCTTCGACGCCGGCAAAGGTCATCGGCTCCGAACGCGCCAAAAGAGATTTCGGTGTCTAGCTCACCTCAGCGGATACGGGTGCCGAGCTGAAGAAGGCCCTCGATCCCCACAAGGCGCCTCGGCCTCTGGCACCGAAGATTACGGCCCAAACCACCAAAGTCAAGGTGGCCAACCTGTCTGCGTCGACGTTGAAGACGACGGCGCCTGCCAAGTCATCGACTCCATCGAGCGTCAATACCTCCCTTCGGATCGACGACCCAATGACTGCGAAGAAGTCGGATGCCGCTTCGACGCCTACCTCCAAGGTGCCGATCGGTTCCAAGGCGCCATCTGCGTTCACCGTGCAACAGGTCTCGGCATCGTTGCAACGCATCAGAGAACGGGCAACCCTCCACTCTACGTCGGGTCCCGACACACACAAGGCTGCGAAATCACACTCTGCGCCGGCGAACATCACATTTGGGTTGCCGCCACCCACGGCGCCGAAACTGTTCGAGATTCGGACACGTGTCCGCCAAACACAGTCCCCATCCACTGGACAGACGGATATCGAGCCTTCACAGGCACAATTTATCGACGCCGACACTGGTAGGTTGATGCTCCGCAAGCGGAAAATCACGCCAGAGAGGGGATTGGACTCCTACAAAATTCCTCTCAAACACAAATTGCCGGCAGGATCGGAGCCAGTGCTTCATGAACACTTTCAACCCTTCCATCAGGATCCACCGTCCTTTTCTCCTACGCATTCAGAAGCAGACGCAGGAGAGGACTATGTAGGGGATGATACCACCTACCCTGGGAATATCGATCCTGATGATCACCTGCAAGACTCAGATCAGGCATACCGCACCAGATACCCATGACACGCAGCTTTATAACATAAAGACATCTCCCACAGAGGACCCTGCTGCCTTTAATGCCCTCATAGAACGGGCTGCTGCCAATCATGGAGTAGAACTCCATTCTGACACTGTCGAAGAAGACTTCTTGGTGGACACTTTCGCCTCTTCTGAAAAAACTGTCAAAACTCTGCCCATGTTAAAAGGAGTTCTAAAACCTGCAAAAGACATTTTTAAAGAAACAACCAGGGCACGGGTGCTGAACCCCAGAATCGAAAAGAAATACAAGCCTGCACCTGGAGACCCTATGTACATTAGGGGTCAGTTACCTTTAGACTCCATGGTTGTTGCTAATGCTCGCAAAAGAGCACACTCACAAACAACGGGTGATGCTCCTCCCCCAGACAAGGAGTCCAAAGTGCTGGAGACATCAGGCAAACGGATTGCAGCGCAAGCAGCAAACATCTGGCGCATTGCCAACACACAGGCACTCCTGGCCCGTTATGATAGGTCCCACTACGACACACTTGAATCACTGTTAAAACATTTGCCAGATGAATATAATGAGGCAGCGGAGCTCCTTATCAGAGAGGGACAACTCCTTACCAATGCATCCATCAAGTGCGCACTGGATGCAGCCGACACTGCAGCGAGGGCAATCAACACCAGCGTCATGTTGAGGAGGCACGCATGGTTGAGAATCTCAGGCTTCAAGCCTGAGATTCAGAACAATATCTTAAATCAACCAGTCAACCCAGACTATTTATTTGAACCTGAAGTTGACACTACCCTCGAAAAAATTAAGAAAGACACTGACACTGCGAAATCAATGGGGGCTCTGCAGACGAAGCAGTTTCGTAGTGGCTCCTTTCGTCGCCCCGGGAATAGAGGAGCAGCTAGAGGTCAGGGGTCACAGCAGCAGTACACTAAAGGGGGCACACAAAGTAACTATGATCAAACCACCAGAGGTGGATATCGTGGGTCCAGCACCAAAGGCGGAGGACGTGGGTACGGCAACACCAGGTCCTCCCCCAAAAACAAACAGTGACGCCCTCTCCCTGCCCCCGACCACATAACACCTCTTGGGGGAGACTCCAACAGTTCCTGTCAGTCTGGAAAACCATCGCCACACACAGGTGGGTCAGAGACATTATCCAGCACGGTTACTGTCTCGAATTAACGTCCACTCCACCCAACATACCGCCAAAGCACCGTCCTATGTCCGTAGAGCACTTGGCATTATTGCAGCAGGAAGTGCTAAGTATGCTGCAAAAAGGTGCAATAGAGGTCGTGCCCGTCAACCAACAGGGGACAGGGGTGTACTCTCTGTACTTATTAATCCCAAAAAAGGACGGTTCGCTCAGACCTATACTAGACCTGAGACCCCTCAACCACTACATTCTCTCAGAGCATTTCCATATGCTCACCCTACAGCAAGTTCTACCGCTCCTCAGTCAGGGAGACTTCCTAGCCACACTGGACTTAAAAGATGCGTATTTCCACATACCCATACACCCGTCACACAGGAAATATCTCAGGTTTACTATTCAGGGGCATTAATATCAGTTCAAAGTTCTCCCCTTCGGAGTAACAGCACCCAGGGTCTTTACCAAGTGCCTAGCAACAGTGGCTGCACATCTGCGGAGACAACACATTCAAGTCTTCCCTTACCTGGACGACTGGCTTGTTCAGGCAAAGTCAGCTTAGCAATGTGCCAGCCACATGTCCCTCACCATTCACCTTCTTCACAGTCTGGGATTCTCACTAAATTACCCAAAATCACATCTCCAACCCGCACACGTACAACAGTACCTAGGTGCGACCATAGACACTCTGGCAGCCACAGCTCAGCCAAATTTAGTGAGGATCAACAGCATGCAACTGCTGATTTCAAAGTTCAAACCTCAACACTCCCTTCCTGCGCGAGTGTTCATGCAGTTGATAGGCATGATGGCCTCCTGCATTTTCATAGTCCCGCACGCGAGACTACATATGCACCCGCTTCAGGAGTGCTTGGCACGTCAATGGAATCAGGCTCACGGGCAATTAAAAGACCTAGTGTTGGTGAGCGGTCGGGCATACAACTCTCTGCATTGGTGGAATCCACGAAACCTTTGCAAGGGCCGACCGTTCCAAGAGCCTGTTCCACAAATAATACTGACGGCGGACGCCTCTCTCCAGGGTTGGGGAGCTCATGTACTCACTTACACAGTGCAGGGACTATGGACGACGCAACAAAAAAAGATGCACATCAACGTTCTGGAACTGATGGCAATCTTCCTAGCCATGAAGGCATTCAAAGTACATTTGTGCAACAGTCGTGTTGATCCGGACGGACAACATGACTGCCATGTACTACATACAGAAGCAGGGAGGAACACACTCTCCACAGTTGTCTCATCTGGCTCAGAGCATGTGGAGGTGGGCCATTCAGAGGAACATATTCCTCATGGCGGAACACCTCCCCGGAAAGGACAACCAGATGGCGGATCTGCTCAGCAGACAGCCACAAGATGCACGAGTGGGAGCTACACCCGTCAGTACTCCAACCGTACTTCCAACAGTGGGGTCATCCAGAGATAGACCTATTCGCCACACACGAAAACGCAAAATGCCAAAGCTTTGCCGCCAGGTTCCCACATCCGCAGTCACAGGGCAATGCGATATTGATGAACTGGTCCGGCAGATTTGCGTACGCTTTTCCCCTAGCGCCATTGATACCGCTAGTGGCACGCAAACTGCGACAACACTCGCTGACACTCATCCTAGTTGCTCCCACATGGGCGCGCCAACCATGGTACACCACCTTTCTAGAACTTTCCGTGGTGCCGCATCAAAGGCTGCGGATCAAACCCACACTTTTAACGCAGAACCATGGCGAAATTCAGCACCCAGATCCGCAACAGCTGAACCTGGCAATCTGGCTCCTGAGGTCTTAGAGTTTGGCTACCTAAACCTGCCACCTGAATGTATGGATATCATCAAAGAGGCCAGGAGACCCACGACCAGAGCTTGCTATGCGGCTAAATGGAAGAGGTTTGTCATTTACTGCAACAATGACATTAACCCGCTGGACGCATCCATTCAAAACATCATCTGTTACCTCTTACACCTATACCGATGCAATCTGGCATACAACTCAATACGTATTCATTTAACCGCGATAGCAGTCTATCTTCAAAAGAGGCAGCACCTCTCTTTATTCAGAGTGCCTGCCATCAAAGCCTTCTTGGAGGGACTCAAACGAGTAATTCCTCCAAGACACCCACCGGCACCGGTGTGGAACCTCAATTTGGTCCTCCCCAGATTAATGGGTCCACCCTTTGAACCTCTCCATTCATGTGAGATTCAATTCCTCACCTGGAAAGTAGCTTTCTTAGTGGCAATCACTTCGTTAAGAAGAGTTAGTGAACTCCAGGCACTAACCATTCAAGAGCCATTCATACAGGTTCACGCAAACAGGGTTGTACTACGTACCAACCCCAAATTCATGCCCAAAGTGATATCGCAGTTCCACATGAACCAAACTATTGAACTGCCTGTTTTCTTTCCAAATCCACAAAATGTTGCAGAGAGAATGCTCCATACACTAGATGTAAAGAGGGCCCTCGTGTACTATATAGACAGAACTAAGGACTTTAGGAAAACACAACAACTTTTCGTTGCCTTTTCTCCACAACACAAGGGCAACGCCATTTCAAAAGCTGGGATAGCCAGATGGATCGTTAAATGTATTCAAATTTGCTATCAAAAAGCTAAACGCACATTAACGATTCCCCCACGAGCCCACTCAACACGAAAGTTAGGGGCGTCCATGGCTTTCCTAGGAAACATTCCTTTACAGGAAATATGTAGAGCAGCCACATGGTCCACTATACATACATTTACCAAACACTACTGTGTAGATGTACACTCAAAACAGCAGGCAGCTGTAGGACAGGCTGTTCTGAAAACTCTTTTTCAGACTGCTGCAGCTGGCACGGGCAGCCGCCGCTAATGGAGGGACTGCTATATATTCTATGCACAATTATGAATTCAGCAGCCCACATGCCTCAAACTGAATATGCTACTTACCAGTATGCATCTGTTCTTGGCATGTAGGGCTGCTGACATTCATATCGCCCACCCTCCTTCCCGGCACCTGTAGCGGCTGCAGCACTCAGAATTACTGTATAGCATGGTCATCACTTACTGTATCTACTCCATCACTGCCACAATGGCGAAAAACAATCTGAGGATGGAGAGGATGCCCATGCGCACTGTAGTCCAGGGGAGGAGCCACCTATCTCGTGATACTTAGAAGACTCTTCCAGGACAACAACGTGCAAACATCCGGACCCAACACTAGGCGGCGATCTATGCACAGATATGAATGTCAGCAGCCCTACATGCCAAGAACATATACATACTGGTAAGTAGCAAATTCAATTTGCTGCGCCCCGGGTCAACGTTGTTTCGATTCCCCTTCGACGCGCAAAAACTATCACCGCTCAACGGTATTGTTTTGATCGCGATCTCTCTCGACGCGTATCCATTTCCAAAGACATTTTTGAGTCCCATCGTCGACGTGGGCCGTTGGGCGTAATCTTCCAGCATATGGAAAGTACTTCATTTAAAAAAATGCAAGTGTGCGGCTAAATTCCCACACACGGATCTCCACCAGGTCTGCAACCTTTCTCTCTAGCCAGAACACGAGAGTTGACACTGTGCCAGGCCTGTGACTCTTTCAGGCCAAGAAGACTATATGTGATTGTCTGGCTCGACGTCATGAAATGTCCATATAGACTGTTTCAGCGCCGGACAACATCTTCGAGGCAGGCCCGATGATCCAGAGACAGGAGATGAACAAGCCAGCGTCTCTGAAGCCGACTAGAATCGGACTCAGAAGATCAGACGATAACTCCAGGTCAACGGAGCGGGAGTACTGAAGTCAACGCCCGTGCCCCGAAAAAACAAAATGCTCCGGTAACACCTTCACCTTCGGTTCTGGGTCGACACCGAGACAAGAATTCAGAAGCCCCGCCTCCGGGCCTGGCTCCGAAGCACACAAAGCCTTCAGACAGCTCTGGATCGAGCCAGCCACACCACGGTGCCGAAAAATCATCTTGGGCACCGAAGCATAAACCAAAGGTCCCGTCCACACCAGAGTCTTCGGCACCAAAACCCAAGGTACCGAATTCTTCGGCACTGAAGCAAACTCAATCCAAGTCTTTGGATCCGAAAAAACAGACTAAACCGTAGGAGTCGAAAAACTCTACCTAAGCAGGAGGAGCCAAAAACCCCTCCTAAAGCTAAAGAGGACAGGCTCTGAGCCGAAATCCTCTGTGCTGAAAAAAAGACAATGGATCCAAAGAACTTTTCAATCCAGATCCACCCGATCCTAGACAAAAAACACTCCATATTGACCCCATTACTGGACATGTCACCTCTGTACCACCGAAGAGGAAATTGGACACCTCAAACTTCTGAGATACCATCCAAGAAAGACTCATCCACCTCACCTATGAAGCCTTTCTCTCCACCTCCACAGCCTTCAAACATTATCCTTTCTCCAGCACACTCTCCAGTGCCTCCTTTCGCCTGCACCACAAGATGAGGGTATAGGGGATGAGGACATACACTCGCCACATAATACAGATACTGATGACACCTACAGTAGCCCGCCTCATGACTCTTGGGACGATTATAATGTCCCAGATGTTCCTGAGCCAGATCTATATCCCTCCAGACGATAATGTGGGGTTTGCGCAAGTAATAGAGCTGCACAATTCCATGGGATCAAACTCCATTCAGACCCTCTAGAGGGCGAAATTATATTAGAGACATTCTGTCAGACTCAAAAGACCACAAATACTCTCGCTATGCTCCAAGGGATGATTAAACATCCCCCTGAGGTTTTTAAGGACCCTGTCAGGGCTAGGGTTCTTAATCCTAGAATTGAGGAAAAAAATACAAGCTAACTTTTGGCGCATTGCTAACTCGCAAGCTTTACTAGCAAGGTATGACAGGGCCCACTATGATGAGCTTGAAAAGCTCATGAAGCATTTCCCTGACAAGCATAAGAACAAAACAAATGATCTTATACAAGAGGGTAAGTTAATTACTAGCACATCAATAAAATGTGCTCTTGATGCAGCGGCTTCAGCATCTGATGTGAAAATGTGGAGTCTACTGTTCCCAATCAGCCCTTAGATCAGGAACACTTGTTTGGACCCACTACGGACACCTCTTTAGAAAAAATGGAAAAGGACACAGACAGCCAAATCCATGGGGGCTCTACAAGCATCAACTAGTAGAGGTTTTTTTTGTCGCTCCTTTTATAGGGGTGCCTCCAAGACTGTTGGTACAGAAACCAACTCTTCCACTTAAAATTCCCCTTATAAAGGTTACTTTAGAGGGAATTACAGAGGCAATGGGAGAGGGCGCTGTTCTGATACCCGCAAATCCCCCACCACAAAACAGTGACTTCCCTCTGCTCCCCCCCCCCCCCCCCCCCCCCCCCTGACCATTCTACTCCAGTCGGGCGAAGACTGTCACAGTTCCTACCTGTGTGGAATTCCATCACCACAGACAGGTGGGTAAGACAAAATATCCAGTATGGTTACTGCCTGGAACTCAATTCTACAATTCCCCCCCAACAAACATCGCCCAATGTCCACTGACCATCTTGTGCTTCTCAAGCAGGAGGTTCTCTCGCTCTTGCAAAAGCATGCAATAGAACCGGTTCCCATACATCACCAAAACACAGGGATTTACTTCCTAATACCTAAAAAGGACTGCACTCTCAGGCCAATATTGGACCCAAGGCCGTTAAACCGGTACATACAATCCGACCGCTTCCACATGGTCACACTACAACAAGTCCTCCCCCTGCTTCAACAAGGCAATTTCCTTGCCACTCTAGATCTCAAGGACGCCTACTTTCACATTCCTATTCACCCTGCTCACAGAAAATACCTACGGTTTGTAGTGGACGGACAACACTATCAGTTCAAAGTCATAACATTCGGAGTCACAACAGCACCCAGTTTTTACACAATGCCTCGCGGTGGTAGCAGCCCGCTAGGAGACAGCACATCCATGTGTTTCCTTACTTAGACAACTGGCTCATAAAAGCCAGGTCACACCAAGCTTGTGTGCAAAACACACACCACACAATCCAGCTGCTACACAACTTAGGATTCACAATAAACCTCACCAAGTTGCATCTACAACTGTCCCACAGCCAGCAGTATCTAGGTGCATAAATAGATACTTCCAAAGCCCTTGCATACCCCAACCAAACCAGGATAACCAGTATGCAAGCACTCATAACAAAATTTCAGCTACAACACTCCCTACCAGCTCGAGTGTTCATGCTGCTAACAGGGATGATGGCCTCTTGCATCTTAATTGTTCCTTACGCAAGACTCCAGATGCGCCCATTTCAAGAATGCCTAGCACAACAGTGGAACCAAGCTCAGGGTCAACTTCCAGATCTGGTGTTGGTGGACAGCCGCACATATCGCTGTCTGCAAGGGTGGAACACACAAAATCTTTCCAAAGGGCGGCCGTTCGTAGACCCGGTTCCACAAACAGTGCTAACAGCAGGCTAATCGCTCACCGGCTGGGGAGCTCATCTATTAAATCACACCATCTTGGGTATGTGGATCCCTCAACAAAATCTCCTCCACATAAACCACCTGGAGTTACTGGCCATATTTCTCACCCTAAATTCTTTTCAGAAACATCTCACAGGCAAAGCTGTCCTCGTCCGAACAGACAACATGACAGCAATGCAGTATATACAAAAATAGGGCGGAACACTCTACAGCTTTCGCAACTAGCACAAAGCATTTGGAGATGGGCCATACCTCAAAAGATATAGCCCTTAGCAGAGCATCTACCTGGGATTCACAATCAAATTGTGGATCTGCTCAGTCGTCAACAGCAGATTCATGAAGGGGGACTTCATCCGCAAGTTATTCATCCATTCTTTCAAATGTGGGGACACCCAGACATAGATCTGTTTGCCACACATTTAAACACAAAATGCCCAAACATCGCCTCCAGGTACCCAAACCCATTGTCCAAAGGCAATGGGAAATGGATGAATTGGTCGGGCAGATTTGCCTACGCTTTTCTGCCTCTCCCACTCATTCCATTACTGGTACACAAACTCAAACAGTCTCTCACAATAATCCTAACTGCGCCAACATGAGCCCGACAACCATGGTTCACAACACTACTGGAACTCAGTAGTCCAACACCAAAAGCTCTACCTCTCCCCAAAGCTTCTCACATAGAACCATGGAAAGATAAGATATCCAGAACCAGCGCAATAGAACCTAGCGATCTGGCTCCTGAAGTCTTAGTGTTTGGTTACCTCAGCCTTCCACCAGATTGCATGAACCTTATTAAAGAAGCTAGACTTCCTACTACTAGACCATGCTATGCAGCTAAATGGAAAAGATTTATTTACTGCAATAACACTCCATCCACTAGATGCTTCCACTCAAAACATTATTTATCTCCTGCACCTACAAAGATGTAATTTGGCATACACATCTATATACGAATACATCTTGCTGCTATAGCAGCTTACTTACCGAACAGATCACACTTGTCCTTGTTCAGTGTACCTCCCATCAAAGCTTTCATGGAAGGTCTTAAAAGGATAATTCCTCCCAGAATTCCACCCTCTCCAGTATGGAATCTAAATATTTTCCTTACAAGACTCATGGGTCCACCATTTGAACCTTTGCATAAATGCGAGTTAGTTTCTCACATGGAAAGTAGCTTTCCTTGTGGCTATCGCATCCCTCAGAAGAGTGGGTGAACTCCAGGCATTAACCATACAAGAACCATTTTTGAAAATACATCACAACAAAGTGGTTCTTAGGACAAACCCTAAATTCCTGCCTAAAGTCATTTCAGCTTTTCACCTTAACCAGTCTGAGCTCCCAGTCGTCTTGCCTCAATCACTCAGTTGCAGGACTAACTCTTCATACGCTTGACGTCAAAAGAGCTATTCTTTATTATACTGAAAGGACAAAAAGCTTCAGGAAAACTAAACTTTTCGTAGCTTTTTCACCACCACACAAAGACAATCCTATATCAAAATCTGGAATTGCCAAGTGGATTGTTAAATGCTTTCAAATATGCTACCGCAAAGCATATATTATCCATTCCCCCTAGAGCATATTCCACACGCAAGCTAGAGGCATCCATGGCATTCTTTTGAAATATTCCCATTGATATTTGCAAAGCCGCAACAGTCTACACCGCACACTTTCACTCTACACTACTGTGTAGATGTGCACGCTAAACAACAAGCAAGTGTGGGCCAGGTTGTACTAAAAACACTTTTTCAAACTATTGCAACGCATACGGGTAGACACCGCTAACAGGGGAACTGCTGTATAGTCTATGCAAAAGTATGCAATCTACAGCTCCTATGCCTCAAATGGAAAATGATACTTACCAGTATGCATCTGTTCTTGGCATGTAGAGCTGTAGATCCGCATATGCCCACCTGCCTCCCTGGAAACCTACATGTGTTGCAGTACTATCTTATTTAGATACATTGCACATGGGCATCTTTCCATTTTCTAACTAACTCCACCACCCTTCATGGCAAAACAATCTAAGGATGGAGTTGATGCCCATGCGCACTACTAACTAGAGGAGTCACCTAACCCGTGATTACAAAGACTTCTACCATAACAAAGTGCAAACATCCGATCCCAACACCAGATGGCGGTCTATGCCAAAGTATGCAGATCTACAGCTCTACATGCCAAGAACAGATGCATACTGGTAAGTAGCATTCTCATTCTCTTTCTCGTATATAGGTGAGTGTGTGTGTGTATATGTATGTTAGGCACTTACGTTAAAATGTGCGTCATCACAGCTATGTATTCTGATTTAAGCAGGAGTCTATGAAAGTTCCAATACTGGACTAAGAACATAAGTTACTTATCTCTAACTGTAGTTCTCCAGTATTGGAATCTTTGGTAGATTCACATGCAACCCACCTTCCTCCCCTGAGAAGCTCACCTTCTCTCTTGCTCTTTTTCCTTCTTTGTGGTTGTATCTCCTACACTCGTGCTTTGAAAATAGGAGGCACTGGAGCTTCTCACAGAAGTGTTCTTCAGGGCATGCTGATTGGCTCAAACAGAAGTTTCGTCATTTTTTCAAAATGACTAGGATATGTTTAAAAACTGAAGGGTCTAGGGCCTTTCTAGTCTGTTTAACATTGAATTGCCATTATACGGTATCGTAGGACTCCCATCTCGATGATGGGGAATGATTCAAGCATATGAAGCTCTAAAAATCCTAATGCTGGTAAACTACAGTTACAGTTGAGTCATTTTCTTCTTAACTGACGATTAGTTGCTCACTGCAAAATGATGGCAGATCTTGATTTAAGCACAAAAACAGGGGAAAATGAGTTCTGAAAAACTGTCCCTGTATATGAAAAATGTGCTACCTGAAATAGGACTGCCTTAATTACAGAAGTTTCAAATCCACCCATTGCAAACCTAATAGTCTGTGTGGGTAGACAAAACTATGGGCAGCTGCATTTGTTGCAAAGAGAATCATAAGTATTGCTATAAAATAAAATGTCTTGGCCACAGTCAGTGCAATTGTGCCAAATGAGAAAATATTTAGTTTTTTTTCCTCGGTCTTGATAATTGACCTGCCATATTTTCACTATCTGTTGCTTTAAGATTAAGCCAACCCCAGGTTAATGTCAATTTCTAATTTAACATGGCTGAGATAGTTACTTGAATAACCAGTCTTTTACCATTCATGTGGAGACATTGTAGAATGTTCCTAAACTTTCCCCGGATGAAAGACTAAGTAGACACCATCTTATTTAACTTTGGAGTAAAAGTTAAACTTGAATAATAGGTAATCCCTCAGACTTGGACTGCTAATCTGCATAGATACCATCAAGCAGAGATCCAGATAAATATGGGCCTGCATGACCGCCCCCCCCTCAAATATATTCAGTTTAATTTTAATATTTTAGCTGTAGCTGACATACAGTTTACTGCTGCTGTTAGGCATCCTTGGAAGTTAGAGACTGAAGAATCATCAAACATCGAAAATTCACACCTTTTGCACTTAAGACATTCCCTTAAGCCAATATACCCCTTTTTGTAGCTCTGCCTAGAGGGGACTAATCTCTGGGAATGGCATTAGCTCATTCCCTGTGTGCAGTATCCTTCTCCCAATACCCATTGGGCATGGCCTCCAGCTGTGCTCATTGGGCAGTATGCACAGAACATGGTTTGTACCAGGTCCAAGAGTGGACCTGAGACACCGGGGATGTACTCTTTGTAAAAGAGCCCCATGAAGAGCCTAAAGAATTTTGCGAGTGGAAGAGAGGATGAGGTGCTCTGAGCAGTATCTACAGCGGAAGAGGTTTGAGCGTGTCAGAAGCGTTGAAGGGTTTAGACAGTAGAGGGTGTTAAGAGGTTGAATTTGGTCAATGAGTGGAGGGAGCAGAGTGATGAGCACTCCTAATATTCAGTAATGCAAAGGGTGAAGGGGCAAGGGGAGACTGTATAGCATGGGCTGAGGTGCGGATGATAAACCCTGTGGATATGGGGGGGGGGGGGCGCAAGAAATAAATACATCTCAAGGTCATGAAGAGTACAGAAGTGTTTACATTTTCATTGAAATCCATGTAAAATGAATGCTATGCTCCACCACTTTCATAAGCCACAAGTCTCCACTGCTTTCGGTCTTCCATCTCCTAGGAGGTAAGGGCTTTCCTTAATTGACAACATTGGTCAACAGATCATCCTAGACTGCTAGATTTAATTTACAACTGGCATAGCCCCAAAGAGTACCTTTTCCTTGGACAAAAGGTTCTGAACTTCAGTAAGAGGTACTACTTTGTTGGAAACGAAGGGCAATAACCACCCCATTTTAGATCAGTCACATGCATCTGTTTGTCCTCTTCCTGAAGCTGAGAATAGTGCCGCATGTAGTGCACCATTATCAGCAGTGCTGTGTGCCATTTGGTTGTGCTTAATGTTCCTCCCCTGGATTTACCTCCCTTTGTGTCCATATCACAGAAAACTGGCTTGTATTGGGGAATCAGCAGCATTAATTCACAATGCATTTTTGTAGTTTCGGGGCGTGCTCTCCAAACGTTTGACACTGCAAACAACCTCCTGTAGCCAAATAACCATTGATACTCTAAGATTGTGACTGTTTGATATGTACTCAGTCCTGGGAGATAGTAGAATCCTGCCTGGCTGTTGTCCTTCAGATGAAATTTTATCGAAGTTTCACTGCTAATTTAAAAGTAATTTCACTGAACCCTTCCCAGAGAATACAGCTTATAGGGGTAATTCTGGACATGGAAGAGCTTCCCCTTACTTAGTGAACCACCCCGGAAGCATTTGAAGGATCTTTTCCTAGTGTGCAGATTGAAACCACAAGCCCATTATTAAAATTGATGGCCCTCAGACACAATGTTTTAAGCAGTCTCCATTCCTGGCTCCAGTTCAGTTACTACAACTCCCCCTGGACGCAGATTGGGATCATGTAATGCTCTTAGTCTAGTACTTAACCTTCTCTAGTCTCCCTTGAATTAGAGCCCACAGTCTGCCTTATGGCTAGGGGCTGGCAAGGCTGTACCTCTCTGGTAATGGGTGTTTCTAAGTTTGGCTGATAGACCCGTCTACAGTGATCTGTCCATGAACCTTTTATTAGACAAGTCAGGTGCATCACTCCATATAAATGTTAAAATTAAAACCCAGTATTGACTTTATTGAAGATCATTTCTTGCAATAATTTGACTCTTATTGATAACCTGAGCAACACAATAGGCAATTTGAAAACAGGGTAACACCACTCCCTTACTTTTCGCTGGCTAGCCGTGGACATTTAAGATTGGACCATCTGCCAGGTCCTACTTCTACTGGTAGCCTACATGGCAGGGATCAGGGATGCTTTATATGGGCAGTCTGAGCTTAAGCCTTCTCGTACCATGCAAGTGAGAGCTCAGCTAAGCAGTCCTCATACATAGTTCAGTATTAATGATTCTTACTTTTGTTATCATGACATCTCACATAATACATGGTTTGCAACACATATAGCTAAATGTTTTTTCAAGTGGTGGGGGCGGGGGTGTAAGGCGGCCGTAGTCTGATCTCGTGTGACCCATTTGGATGTCCGAAAGTTTGTGAATGGGTTTTACAGAAGACATGTGAAGACATTTTATCCAGAACCAAAACAGTTCCTATAGTTATTAGAGTACTTTTTTGCTATTTTGAAAACCCATCTCTGCAGTCAGTCTGCCTATATTTCAGAATAATGTACTGGAAGATGATGTAGAAACTCTGAATTTAGTTAAAAAATTTGCAAGGCTAAATTTAAAAGGAACAAATGTTCTTTAAATGATCTTTAATTGTTTTATGTTTAGGCAAGTGTGTCCCTTAAACGCCTTCGAGTATTTCTTTCGCACGAAGAATTGGAAACGGGCTGCATTGCCAGAGGTTCTGTCAAAGGCGGTAAGTTATAGTTTTTGTTTGTTTTTATTAATGCCGAGTTGCTCAAAGAATGAAAAGTTCACTAAGAGTAAATACTCTGTTCTGTTTACTGTCGTACTGTTTAATGAACTTCTTCCTTCTCTTTAGACACTACCTCTCCTATTTTAGATGACTCCTGGGCTCATTTTTTAAACTGAGAATTACCCACTTTTTATGAATTTCCTCTTTATTTTAAGACTTTTTTTATGTTGGAAGAGTTTCATATGGTCTTTAAGCGATCAAACTGCAAGTGATGCACAGATGTTTTATTGTAAAACATAGTATCTGGCGATAGAACGAAATGAAGGTTAGAAATAGGCCCTTCTTAAAAACTTTGTATTTTTGTTTTTTTAAACCTACCAGACTAGGTCTCATTCTTCCCTTAGGCATGTGTTGATCCCCAGCTATGCCATGTTATACGAGCATTACAGTACTGTTTTATTAATATTCTTTGCTGGAGTGGGCAAGTCCCTTCCCATCATTTCACTGTGAAGGAGGTGCCTAATTTGCTGTCCCGCTTCACAAGGAACAGTTATGGAACTATAATTTATCTATGAACCAGAAAATGATTAACCTGCTAGGATGGGGCTAGTATGAGGCCTAACAATCCCAGAGCAGGTACATTGACATTTCAATATCATATATATGCTTTTAGAGTGGTCCTGAAGACTGTTGCCATTCATGTATTTGCGTGAAGGCTGTTAGTTGCATCAGAGGTTCAAAGGAGGCAGTTAAACGAAACTGAAGTGATTCAATTTTATTGCAGAATGAATTTAGCTGCACCAAGCGGAGTGCATTTGTAGGCAGCTGTAGAGAAGGCACAGTGCACTGACTCCTATATTACCTATGGTTGAGTGATGTGGAAGCTGATAGCTCTTATGTGCAGAAGTGTTGAGGTGGGCAATCTGTTCATGTAGACCTTTTTATTTTCACACGAGTAACAGTAAACAAAGCAATCTATATGTATTTACTTTGAGTGGAACCATAATCCCACCAGAAAGTCAGATCCCCATGCCCCAACGTCCCACGTCGACTAGGACGTCACAATGGCACGGCTCTGCTCGCGACTCCGTATGACGTCACCGGAGCCATAAGAAGACCTCGGCGTGCTGACGTCAGTTCCCTTTTTTCCGCGCCATCGACGCGCAACGGTTTTCTGGGACTCTCCAACTGGTTTCCTTATTGCTTTGTTTCTTCTTCACTCTTGGAGTAGCAGTGCGATGGCTACTTTGAAGAAGTCTGGATTTAAGCCTTGTAGAGAGTGTGGGGGACATATGTCCATCACTGATCCCCCTTGATGATTGTCTCTGGTGTCTATCGTCGGACCACGACGTTGGATGCTGTTCCAGTTGTCGAAAGATGAATCTGATGGCTTTGAAGGAGTGTGAGGCTAAGCTTTTTATGGCAAAAGCAATAAAGGAGAAGAGGGGTCGTAAGAGGTCAAAATCAAAGTTGTCGACCTCGCATACTTTTAAGTCTAAGAAGCACAAGAAGAGTTGAAGGCATGGTTCTTGATGCTGCTCTTCGAAGGGTAGAGCTTCGAGGTCGCTTTCTCCTTCTCCTCAAGCGACTCCGGCTCACTCACTGATGCCGAGGGCTTCTCCAGTGCCAAGGATATCTCTGGCGCCAAGAGATTCTCCGGATCCCAGGGAGTCTTCTCCTGTGCCTGTGGTCTCGCCTGTTCAGGATCCGACGTCCTCGTCGCCGGAGTCTCAGCCTTCAACTCGTTCTCGATTTAGACATGGCTCCTTATCCACCCTTTCCTGGATGTACAGCATGTTTGCCAGGGCAGCCTACTCTACCGGTGCGCGGTCAGGCCCCGTGGGTATGCTTGCTTTCCATTTGGGCATCTCTCCAATATGCCCAGGCACCCTTCGTGCCCTTTATGCTGTCGGCGACGTCCTGGAACTTTCCGGCTCTGAGGTTTTCGACGCCGGTTTCTCAATCTCTGGCACCATGTGGTGGTCCTTCTTCCTCTCTGCTTTGATCTGCGCAGTTGACCCCTTCAGAAGGTCTTCCTTCGCCTGTGTCTCTGGCGCACCGTTTGGCGCTGCTGATTCCGAAGTTGCGCTCAAGGAGGGAAGCCCAAAGACTGCTGTAGGAGGAAGAATATCAGCAGGATGAGGCTGAAGGTGAGATCAAGGACTGTGGATGAGTTTGAGGGCCTTCGAGAGGCAAGTGGTCTAGACACTTCCCCTGAGTGGGAGCTTTCTTCACCAAAGGCCTTAGCTTCTTAGCATGTTGCACCATACCATGCTGTCATCAGGAAAGCTGCTGAACTTTTGGACCTTCAGTTACCCACAGCTGACTTCATGCCAAATATTCTCAGAGGTTTTACATTCTCCATCTTCTGTGGTTGAGCCTTTTTTTGCCTTTTAATGAGGACTTGACAGAGCCAATTTTTGAGGGGTATACATGCCTTAATGGACTCTGCCAAACAGTTGGCCCCTAAGTTGCCGGACAATGATCGTGGTTCCATTTTAGAGGTTTTGGCGGATACGCAGGCTGCAACCAGTCAAGTTATTCAGTCTGGCCTGGACACTGCGGATTCATTGCCAGGGTGATGTGTTCCTCTATCGCTACCAGGAGGCATGCCTGACTCAAGTCTTTGGGGCTCTCTCCAGATGTGCAGTCTACTCTTCTTGATCTCCCGTTTGATGGATCCAAGCTTTTTGGTCAAAAGGAGGATTCTGCTCTGCAAAGGTTCAAAGACCGAGCCACTGCAAACTCCTTGGGTCTTCAGTCCAAATCCAGGGGCTTTGGTTATAGGAGGTACCGTGGTTTTTGTAAGGCGGCTTCCTCTCTGGCCATCAGCAACAGCAGCAGCAGAACCCTCTATACAAGTCGTGCAGAGGGAAGGGCAGAGGTAGTCTGCGGGGTGCATACCGGCAACTCTCCTCCTCCTCTTCTCCCCCTGTCCCCACCACTGGAAAGCAGCTCTAGATCACCTATCTTGGAGCATGCTGGTCCTGTAGGGGGTCGGGTTTCCCATTTTCTACATGTTTGGAAATCTATCACATCAGACCTTTTGGTTTTTGAATCTTGTGGAAAATGGGTACGCCATTCCCTTCCAGTAGTTTTCTCCTCCTTAACCTCCTCGCCAGGGCTGGTGCTCGGAGGACCATTTGCTGCTTCTGCAGAAGGAGGTTCTTGCTTTGCTTCAGAAAGGTCCGATAGAGGTGGTTCCGTAGCAGGAATTCCCTGATTCCCAAGAAGGACGGCAGATTAAGACCGATCTTAGACCTCAGGGTCTTGAATTTTTACCTCGGGCAGGAGAAATTCAAGATGTTGACCGTAGCTCAGGTTCTTCTGGTGCTGCAGCAAGAAGACTGGATGGTATCGATTTGACTTAAAGGATGCTTATTTTCACATTCCCATCCTGAAGTCTCATCGGAAGTATCACCGGTTTACAGTAGGGTCTCTAAACTACCAGTTTGCGGTCCTCCCGTTCGGTCTCACTTCTGCACCAGTGGTTTTCGTAGGAGATGGTCAGGATCTCCAGAGACACTGCAGCAGATCTGTCTAGGAGTGTGGAGGGCAACCTGTCGCTAGGAAAACCCTTTCAACTTCCTCTACCCGTGTCCACAATGATCACGGATGCCTCCACTCTAGGGTGGGGTGCTCAACTGGGGCATCTAGAGATCAAGGGTCTTTGGTCTCCGGAGGAAAGGTTACTTCAATCAACCTTCTGGAAATGCAGGCAATACATTTGGCACTCAAGGCCTTTCTTCCCTCCCTTTGCGGTCAGTCGGTGCAGGCCCTGATCGACAACACTACCGCGATGTGGTACATAAACAATCTGAAAGAAACACGTTAGTTAGATTCCTCACCTTAGAATATCCCCAGGCGTCAGACTGGATCCGGAAGACTTTTCGTCAGCAATACCCCTTGCGCGTCGCTAGGCGTCGTCTGCGACTCCGCGTCCGTCGTCGGCGTCGTGCGCCGGGATGACGTCAGTTCTTCTTTTTTCCGCACCAGTAAGCGCAGATCCGGGAGAGCTACCCCTTTAGTCAATTTTTGACTAACTTTTTGATCCTTTTTGATCCTGTCAATCGACACCGGTGCCGGTAGGATGCCTGGGTTTAAAGCCTGTACGGACTGTTGCCGATTGATGTCGGTTACGGACCATCACCGCCGGTGCCTGTACTGTTTGGGCCTCGACCACGACGCGGAGTCGTGATCGGACTGTAAGGCCCTGACCTCGAAGGCTAGACGGGAGCGGTCCCGTAAGCTGCTCAAGATTCGCCACTTGGCTCCGCGCGCCTCTCGATCCCGGTCCAGGAGGAGGTCCAAGGATCGGTTGCGGAGCCGCAGCCGACGTCACCATCCAAGTCTTCGGGTAAGTCGAAGCATTCCAAGAAGTCCAAGAGGCGACATCGGTCTTCGGACTCCCCTCGCCGGTCGCGCGACTCGGTCGAGGGTCAGGGTGGTTCCACCCCCGCGGCTCCGTCGGAGCCGCAGGCGCCGCGTCCGTTCCCATACCCTCCGGTCCCTGGGACTAACGCGACGCCGGCGGAAGTCGGTGCCTTCCTCTCGGCCATGAGGAACCTGGCTCCGCCGTCGGCGCCCGCTGGTGCGCCTTCGGGCCCCGCGGACCCGACTGGGCTGCCTTGCCAGCCGGCGGCTCCGGCCCCGGCGCCGTCGACGGCTCCGGCCTCGACGCCGCAAGCGCCCGAGGGACCCGTTCTCGAGTTCCCGTCGACGCCGGTCGACCTCGTCACGCCTCCTCCACCGGCGTCGACTCCGGTTCCACCCCCGACGCCGACCCTGGTTGACGTCGTGCCCCAGTTCAGTCCCGCTCCGGGCCCGGCGCCGGTCCGGCGTCGATGGACGCCGAGATCGACGCCGCTAGAGACACATTTTGTCTACCGCCCGGCTCCGTTACTTTCTCCTCTACACCAGGAGTCGGATGATGGGGACTACTGGGAGGGATCCGAGGATCCTATGGCCCATCAGGCCCAACTGTCCCAGGACTGGGCAGATGAACTGGGGGAGGCCAGTGGTCTGGATACCTCACCAGACACTGGATTCATCTCTCCTCCGACTGTGGCTTCGGAGGAGGGTGCTGCTTTCTCCGTGGTGCTGCGCAAGGCGGCCGCAGCCCTTGGGCTCGAGCTACCTGCCGTGGCTGTGAGGACGAATTTCCTCACTGAGGTGCTTCAGTCTGCAGCAAGCTCCACTGAGCCTCTGCTGCTGTTCAATGAAGCCCTCACTGACGTTCTACAGGGCACCTGGTCCAAGCCCTCCACAGTTCCTCCTGTGGACAGGAACGTTGCCAGGCGCCACCGCCCTGCTCCGGGCGACCCCAGTTTTCTGTCCCAACACCCTACCCCTGAGAGCCTGGTTATCCAGGCCTCCACCTCCCAATCCTCTTTCCCGACCGCCCCGCCGGACCGGGATTCCAAGAGACTGGAGCAGTTTGGCAAGAAACTGTTCTCATCCCTTAGTTTGGGCCTGCGGTCTTTGAACACCGCTTGTCTCTTGGACCGTTATTCCCACTCTCTGTGGGATGCGGTGGAGGACGCGCTGCCCCTGTGTCCGGAGGAGGTCCAGACACGCCTTACCCAGGCTCTGGCCGATGGGAGGGATGCAGCGCGACATGCCATACGTTGTGGGCCTGATAACACGGACTCGCTGGGTAGGGCCATTTCCACCACTGTGGCGCTTCGACGTCACGCCTGGCTGCGGTCCACGTCGTTTTCCGGCGATGTCCAGAGCACTCTCATGGACATGCCGTTTGATGGCACTCGCCTGTTTGGCGAGAAGGCGGACAGTGCGCTGAACCGCTTTAAGGACTCCCGGGCTACGGCCAAGTCCTTGGGCCTCTCGGCCCCGCGGTCGCAATCTTCCGCTTTTCGCCCCTTTCGTGGCCAAGGAAGGGGTGCCTCCTCACGTGCGCCTAGCCACCAGCCGCAGAACCAACCTGCGCGCGGTCGTGGACGTGGTTTCCGCCGAGGCGGATCTGGAGGACGAGGTCAGCCCACATCCACCCCGGCAGCATCCGCCTCAAAGCCTTCCTAGTCCGAGCTTTCAGGCCCATTCCACGCCAGTGGGCGGCAGAGTTCGCCATCACCTGCTCCACTGGCGGTCCATCACATCGGACAGGTGGGTGCTGCAAATCGTCCGAAGGGGCTACTCCCTCCCCTTCGAGACTACCCCTCCAGCCATGCCACCGCAGCACCACCGTATCTCGGGGGATCATTTGCATCTTCTCCACGAGGAGGTTTCCGCCCTCTTGGCCAAGGGGGCCGTCGAGTGCGTTCCGAGCCCAGAAGTAGGTCGTGGTTGTTATTCCCACTACTTTCTGGTTCCCAAGAAGGGCAAAGGGGGCCTACGCCCTATCTTGGACCTTCGGAACGTCAATGCCTTCCTCCGGAAGGAACGGTTCATGATGTTGACTTTGGCTCAGGTTCTAGCTGCCCTAGACCCCGGAGACTGGATGGTAGCGTTGGACTTGCAGGACGCTTATTTCCACATCCCCGTCCTGCCGGCCCACCGGCGTTACCTGCGGTTCACGGTGGGCCAAGAGCACTTTCAGTTTACCGTGCTCCCCTTCGGCCTCACCAGTGCCCCTCGGGTGTTCATGAAAGTGATGGCGGTGGTCGCAGCTCATCTGCGCAGATCAGGGGTTCCAGTCTTCCCCTATCTCGACGACTGGTTGTTGAAGGCGGGCTCGCCCCAGGCAGTCGTCTCCCACCTCCAGACTACGGCGGATCTCCTGCATTTGCTGGGGTTTTCCATCAACGTGCTGAAGTCACACCTGAGTCCCTCTCAGAAGCTCCTTTTCATCGGAGCGGTTCTCGATTCGGCGCAGTTCCGGGTCTATCCACCGGAACAGCGGGTCCGGGATATACAGGCCCTGATTCCCATCTTTCGGCCTCTATCCTGGGTTTCGGTCAGGCTAGTGTTGCGGCTTCTGGGGCTGATGGCCTCCTGCATCCTACTAGTGCATCACGCCAGGCGGCGCATGCGGGCTCTGCAGTGGGACCTGAAGTTTCAGTGGGCCCAGCATCATGGCAACCTGTCCGACCATGTCTTGATCTCGGAGGGCACTGCACAGCAGTTGCAGTGGTGGCTCACGGACCGCGATTGGGTCATGGGCAGGAGCCTCTCCCTTCCCCAACCGGAGCATGTCGTCGTGACGGATGCGTCCCTCCTGGGATGGGGTGGCCATATGGGAGAGGCGGAGATCAGAGGCCTCTGGTCTCCGGCGGAGTCTCGTCTCCACATCAACTTGTTGGAGTTGAGAGCGATCCGACTTGCACTGAAAGCCTTCCTTCCCTCTGTCAGGGGCAGTGTCGTGCAGGTGTTCACGGACAACACCACCGCCATGTGGTATTGCAACAAACAGGGCGGGGTGGGGTCGTGGACCCTTTGTCAGGAGGCTCTGCGCCTCTGGACGTGGCTGGAACACCAGGCCGTCACCCTAGTGGTTCAACATCTGGCGGGCTCTCTGAACGCCAGAGCGGACGAACTCAGCCGCCGGTGCATGATGGATCACGAATGGCGTCTGAACTCCGAAGTGGCGCAAGGTCTCTTTCAGCAGTGGGGAGAGCCTTGGTTAGATCTATTCGCCACCGAAGAGAACGCGCAATGTCAGCAGTTCTGCGCGTTGGAATTTCCAAGGCGGCACTCGCTCGGCGACGCTTTTCGTCACGAGTGGAGTTGCGGTCTATTGTACGCCTTTCCGCCTATACCACTTCTGCCCAGAGTGCTGAAGAAGATCAGGCACGATCGGGCCCAAGTCATCTTGGTGGCTCCGGATTGGGCACGAAGGTACTGGTATCCCGAGCTACTCAGTATGTTGACCGATCCTCCGATACGTCTGCCCCTTCGGGAGGATCTTCTGTCGCAGCAGCAGGGGACGGTCCTCCACCCGAACCTGTCCAGCCTCCACCTCCATGCGTGGAGATTGAGCGGCGGCAGTTGATGCCATTTGACTTGCCTCCTGAAGTCTGTGATATCATTCTGGCAGCCAGGCGTCCCTCCACAAAGACTGTATACGCCTGTCGGTGGAACAAATTTGTGGCATGGTGCACAGCAAAGGCTGTGGATCCCCTTTCCGTCCCTCTTTCTGAGGTTCTCCTCTTTCTTCTTTCTCTGGCCCGGCAGGGCTCTGCCCTGGGCACCCTGAAAGGTTATCTTGCTGCCATCTGCCTTCTTGCGGCTTCCTGATCAGCCTTCTCTTTTCAAGTCCCCTGTGGTTACACGCTTTCTAAAAGGCATTACTCACGTTCCCTCCTGTCCCTTTTGTAATGCCTCAGTGGGACTTGAATCTGGTCTTGACATTCCTGATGTGCGCTCCCTTCGAGCCTCTTCACAATTGTCCTCTTCGTCTTCTGACTCTTAAGACTGCTTTTCTGGTAGCCATCACCTCGGCTAGACGGGTGAGTGAGCTCCAGGCTTTATCTTCAAAGCCTCCTTTTCTGTCTGTTCATCCGGACAAGGTTGTCCTTCGGCCTCGTCCTTCTTTTCTTCCGAAAGTGGTGACCCCTTTTCATCTTGGGCAGTGTCACCTTGCCCACCTTCTTTCCGCCTCCGCATCCTTCCAAAGAGGAAGAGAGGCTCCACCGTCTGGACCCAAAATGTGCGCTCTTCTTTTATCTGGACCGCACAAAGCAGTTCCGGGTGGACGACCAACTTTTCGTTGGATACGTGGGTGCTAAGAAGGGTAAAGCTGTGCACAAACGGACCATCTCTCGGTGGGTCGTTTTGTGCATCAAAATTTGTTACTCTTTGGCAAAAAAGGACCCTCCTGTTGGGCTGCGCGCCCATTCTACTCGGGCCACAGCGGCTACTACTGCTTTGGGACGGGGAGTCCCTTTGCAGGACATCTGTCAGGCGGCGACGTGGGCTTCGCTACACACGTTTGCCAGGCAGTATTGCCTTGACAGCCAAGTCCGGAGGGATGGCTTCTTTGGCCGTTCTGTCCTCCAGGACTTTCTGGTGTGATCTTGGTTCGCAGACCCACCACCGGGGATGGTATTGCTTGGGTATCTATTCTAAGGTGAGGAATCTAACTAACGTGTTTCTTTCAGATGAACAAGTTACTTACCTTCGGTAACGATGTATCTGTAAGAAACACTAGTTAGTTAGATTCCTCACCGACCCACCCATCCTCCCCGTTCTGCGAACTGACATCTAGGGTTAAGGTTATCCTTTTCAGGCCCCTAGATTTTATTTTTGGCACCAGTGTCGGTCTTTGCATGGCTCTGCGTTCCTGGCGCGGAAGGCTATTTACAAGAACTGACGTCAGCGCGCGAGGGCGGCGTCTGAGTACTCCGTCATCCCGGCGCACGACGCCGACGACGGACGCGGAGCCGCAGACGACGCCTAGCGACGCGCAAGGGGTATTGCTGACGAAAAATCTTCCGGATCCAGTCTGACGCCTGGGGATATTCTAAGGTGAGGAATCTAACTAACTAGTGTTTCTTACAGATACATAGTTACCGAAGGTAAGTAACTTGTTCAACAGGGAGGTGTAGGGTCCTATTGTCTCTGCAGAGAGGCTCTGTGACTCTGCTCTTGGGGTCAGGACCATCGGATTTGTGTGTTTGCAAATCTGGCCGGAGTGCTAAATGTTCGTGCGGACAGTCTGTCTGCATTTCTCGGCTGACCACGAGTGGAGGCTTCATCCAGAGGTAGTCCATCATACCTTCCTGAAGTGGGGATTCCCTTGGTTGGAACTTTTCGCTACTCCAGAGGAGGTGCACTGACTTCCATTCTGCATTCTCCAGTTTCCGATGCGGGGACCATTGAGGGCCGCGTTTCAGTTGAAATGGGGTTCACAGCTCCTTTACGCATTTCCTCCCATACTCCTGATTCCATCGGGTTCTGAGAAAGATTTACCAAGACCGGGCGCCAGTTACATTGATCGACCCGGATTGACCAAGAAGGGTGTGGTACACAGATCTACTTCACCTTTCATCGCACCCTCCGCTCAGTCTCCCTCTGAGGGCAGATCTCCTCTCACAGGGGCAGGTTCTACACCCCCACCTCCAGAGCCTGCTTCTTCATGCCTGGATATTGAACGGGGCAATCCGATTTTTCTCTCTACCACTGGATGTGATGGATGTTATTTTATCATCCAGGAGACACTCCACCAAATATATTTATTCCTCTAGGTGGTCCAAATTTGTGAAATGGTGTGGAGAGAGGTCCTTTGATCCTTTTGAAGGCCCATTTGTCTGATGTGCTTGGTTTCTTTCCTTGGCTCGACAGGGTTGTGCTGTGGCTATGGTAAAGGGTTACTTGTTGGCCTTGTCGGCTTTCCTTTATTTGCTGGACCAGCCATCTTTATTCAAGTCTCCCATTATGAGGTTCATTAAGGGCCTCACCAAAAGGTTTCCTCCCACTCCCTTCATTATGCCTCTGTGGGATTTGAGTCTCCTTTTGAGCCTCTTCATAGTTACCCGTTGAGGCTTCTTTCTTTCAAGACAGTCTTTCTGATCGCTATTACCTCAGCTAGGAGGGTAAGTGAGCTTCAGGCTCTTAGTTCTAAACCTATGTTTTTAACAATTCATGCAGATAAGATCTTTCTCAGGACCAGGGCTGCATTCCTACCTAAGGTGGTCATCACTCCTTTCCATCTAGGGCAGTCTATTACCTTGCTTACCTTGTATCTCCCCCCCCCCCCCCCCCCCCCTTCCCCCCACACCCTTCCAAGGAGGAGGAGAGACTTTACCACCTTTATCCTAAGAGGGCTTTCAGCTTCTATCTGGACAGAACCAAGGACCTACGGCTGGATGACCAGCTCTTCGTGGGCTATATTGGGCGAATTAAAGGTAAAGCTGTCCACAAACCAATACTCTACAGGTGGATCATGTTGTGTATCAAGATCTGCTACACCCTGGCCAAGAGTGAGCCACCTGAAGGTATAAGAGCTTTGGCTAGAAGTTTTTCATCAGCAGTACCCCTGCTTGTCGGTAGGCATCGTCGTGCGGCTCCGAGTTTGTCGCTGGCATTGTAGCCACCGAGATGGCGTCATAGGAGCTACTTAGACGTGCCCATGCGTGCTGATGTCAGTTCTTTCTTTTTCCGTGCCAGCAAGCGCAGATCCGAGAGAGAGCGGTACCCCTAGTTAATATTTTAACTTGGTTTCTGAGAACTTGTTTCTCTTATCTTGTCGAGTACTCGACTCCTGGTGCTGTAGGGATACTCTGGTTTAAGTCCTGTAGGACCTGCCGTCGGAGCATGTCGGTAGCGGACCCGCACAACGTGTCTCTTCTGCTTGGGGCACGCCCATGACCCTGAAGGGTGCCCAGATTGTCTGGCCATGGTGCCGAAAGCTTTGCGTGAGCGTTCCCGAATGTTATTGGAGATCCGGCAATCGGTTCCTCGCCGGTCGAGGTCCCGCTCACGTGGGAGGTCGAAGGCCCGGTTGCAGAGCCGTCACCATGGCTCGTCTGATTTGAGGATAGGTAAGTCACGGTGCCATAGGAAGTAGAAGATGCGATGTCGCTCTTCGTCTACCCCTCACCGGTCGCGGGACATGGTGGAGGGGGTGGGCGGTCACTTCCCCATGGTTCCGATGGAGCCTCTGTTGCCTGCGGCCTACCTGCCCTTTCCAGGCCCGCACGCGACTCCAGACAAATTACAGGCTTTCCTGTCGGCCATGAGCTGTTTGACCCATCGGGTCCCTCCAAAGCGCCTTCCTGCCCCGCGGACCCGTTTGGTGGTTCTGCCCCCACCTTTGGCCCCAGCTATGCAGGGGCGATACCCTATGACGCCTCCGGGGGCGGCGCAGAACCGGGGTTAGTTTATTACCCCTCGGTTCCGTTTCTGGGTCGAGAGTTTATCCCATTCCCCCAGGCACCTCGTCCTTACCGGCCTCTTGAACATCAGGTGGACGAGGGGGGACTACTGGGAGGGGTCTGAAGACCCTCTCGCAGCTCAATGCGAGGATGAGCCAGAATGGGAACGTGAAACGGAAGGTCCATTGGATCTGGATTTCTCTCCACATCCTGTTACACTGTCCCACCTTTTCAGCGGCTAAGGAGTAGGTTGGGACTCCTAACCTCGAGCTCCCTTCTGCACCTATCAAGACCAATCTCCTGACTGAGGTACTGCAGCCAGCATTCTCCTCTGCGGAGCCGCTGCTGCCCTTCAACAATGTACTAACTGATGTCCTGTTGAGCACCTGAAACAAGCCCAACACAGGGGCCCCTGTGGATAAGGGTGTGGCGCGCCTCCACCAACCGGCACTGGGTGACGCCAGCTTTCTCACACAACACCCGACACCTCAGTCATGTTGTCCAGGCCTCTGCCTCGCTGAGCGCATTCCCTTCTGCCCCTCCGGACAAGGAATCTAAGAAACTGGAGCAGTTTGGGAAAAAGATTTTCACTTCTGCCAGGGTTGCGGGTGGTGAATACTGGGTGCCTGTTGGGCTGCTATTCACATTCTGTGTGGGACATGGTGGCACAGGTGCTGCCTCAGGGCCCTGTGGAAGCTCGGGCGGTGCTCTCCCAGGCCATTACTGAGGGGAGAGATGCTGCTAAATTCACTATCTGTTGTGGACTTGACACGGCTGATTCACTAGGCAGGGCGCTTTCCTCAACGGTGGCGCTCCGTTACGCTTGGCTCAGAACAACTGGCTTCTCCGGGGATGTTCATAACACTTAGTTGGACGTGCCCTTCGTTGGCACACGCCTCTTTGGTGACCAGGTGGATAGCACACTGGAACGCTTTAAGGTCTCTCGGACTACGGCCCAGTCCTTGGGTCTCGCCACCACGTGAACTCCCTCTGGTCCGCTTTTCGCTCCTTTCGAGGTCAGAGTCGAGGCGCCCAATCGCGTTCCTCTCAGACCCACAGGCCGCCGCAGCTGCGGAAGTGCGACGTGGCGTGTCCCGAGGACAGTGAGCAGGTCAATCCACCACCGCTCCCGCCGCCGCCTCCAAACCTTCCTAGTCCAGTGTTTCAGAACCACCGGACGCCAGTGGGTGGCAGGATTCGCCATCACCTCTCCCACTGGCGCACCATCACTTCAGACAGGTGGGTTCTGCAGATAGTCCGAAGGGGCTACTCCCTCCCCTTCAAGTCTATCCTCTAGCCATGCCACCTCAGTACCACTGCATGTCAGGGGAGCACTTGGCACTTCTCCAGCAGGAAGTTGCTCCCCTCTTGGCCAAGGGGGCCATCGAGCGCGTTCCGACACCAGAAGTAGGTCGTGGTTGTTACTCCCACTACTTCTTGGGTCCAAAGGAGGACAAAGGTCTGCGTCGTATCTTAGACACCTGGAACGTCAATCGCTTCCTCTGGAAGGAGAAGTTCAAGATGCTCACGCTTGCTCACGTCTTGTCTGCCCTAGACCCGCAAGACTGGCTGGTAGCGTTGGACTTGCAGGATGCTTATTTTCATATCCCCATCCTGCCAGCCCACCGGCATTACCTACGGTTCACGATGGGTCACGAGCAGTTTCAGTTCACTGTGCTCCCTTTCGGCCTTACCAGCGCCCCTCGGGTGTTCACGAAAGTGATGGCGGTGGTTGCAGCTCATCTGCGCAGATCAGGGGTTTGTCTTCCCCCATCTCGATGTCAGGCTGTTAAAGGTGGGCTCGCCCCAGGCAGTCTTCTCCCACCTCCAGACTACGGCCGACCTCCTGTATTTGCTAGGGTTTTCCATCAACGTGCCAAAGTCGTGCCCGATTCCCTCTCAGAAGCTCCTCTTCATCGGAGCGGTTCTGGATACGGCGCATTTTCGGGTTTATCCTCCCGAACAGCGAATCCCGGACATTTGGGCTATGATTCTGATCTTTCGGCACTGGTCCTGGGTTTCAGCGAGTCCCGGACATTTGGGCTATGATTCTGATCTTTTGGCCCTGGGTTTCGGTAAGGACGACCCTGAGGCTGCTGGGCCTCATGGCCTCCTGCATCCTGCTAATCATGCCAGATGGCATATGCGGGCTCTGCAGTGGGACCTGAAGTTCCAGTGGAAGCAGCATCATGGAAACCTGTCCAACTACGTCCAGATCTCGGAGGGAACTGCACAGGACTTGCATTTTTGGCTCACGAACCAGCGTTGGGTCAGCGGCAGATCCCTCTCCCTTTCCCAACCGGAGCACACAGTAGTGACGGACGCGCCCCTCCCTCATGTGGTACTGCAACAAGCAGGGCGGGGTGGGATCGTGGACCATATGTCAGGAGGCTCTGCATCTCTGGACGTGGCTGGAACGTCAAGGCATTTCCTTGGTGGTTCAACACCTGGCGGGTACCCTGAACGCCAGGATGGGCGAACTCAGCCGCAGGTGCATGTTGGATCATGAATGGCGTCTTCACTCAGAGATGGCACAAGGTCTCTTTCAGCACTGGGGAGAACCTTGGTTAGATCTATTCGCCACCGAAGAGAACGCGCAATGTCAGCAGTTCTGTGCGCTTGGAATTTCCAAGGCAGCACTTGCTCGGCGACGCTTTTAGTCACAAGTTGAGATGCGGACTATTGTACACCTCTCCGCCTATACCACTTCTACCCAGAGTGCTGAGGAAGATCAGCCGCGACCGGGGCCCAAGTCATTCTTGTGGCCCTGGACTGGGCTCGAAGAGTTTGGTATCCCGAGCTACTCAGTATGAACGTGGATCCCCTGATCAGACTGCCTGTTCGGGAGGATCTCCTGTCGTAGCAGCAGGGGGCGGTCCTCCACCCGAACCTGTCCAGCCTCCACCTCCTTGCGTGGAGATTGAGCGGCGACAGTTGATTCCATTCGAGTTGCCTCTTGAAGTCTGTGGTATCATTCTGGCAGCCAGACGTCCCTCCACTAAATCGGTATATGCCTGCAGGTGGAACAAACTTGTGGCATGGTGCACAGCAAAGGCTGTGGATCCCTTTTCTGCCCCTCTTTCAGAAGTCCTTTTGTTCCTTCTTTCTTTGGTCCGGCAGGGCTCTGCTTTGGGCACTACTAAGGGCTACCTTTCAGTAATTTCGGCCTTTCTCAGGCTCCCTGATCAGTCCTCTCTTTTCAAGTCCCCTGTTGTAGGTAGATTTCTCATAGGCATTACTCACGTTTTCCCTCCTGTTCCTTTTGTGATGCCGCAGTGGGACTTGAATCTGGTTCTTACCTATTTGATGTGTGCTCCCTTTGAGCCGCTTTGCATCTGTCCTCTTCGTTTATTGACTTTGAAGACTGCTTTCCGGGTTGCCATCACCTCCGCTAGGCGCGTTAGTTGGCTCCAGGCTCTTTCCTTTAAAACTCCTGTTCTGTCTGTTCATCCGGACAAAGTTGTGCTCCGCACTCCTTCCTTTTTGCCAAAGGTTGTTACTGCCTTCAATATTGGGCAAACTATGACCTTGCCCACTTAATTTCCTCCTCTGCACCCTTCCAGAGAGGAAGAGAGGCTCCACCGTCTGGACCCAAAACGTGCGCTCAATGTACCTGAATCGCACACAACTGTTCCCTGGTGGATCACCAGCTCTTTGTTGGCTACGTAGGCCCCAAGAAATGCCGGGTTGTCCACAAGAGGACCATCTCCCGCTCGGTCGTCTTGTGTATAACAGCCTGTTATTCTCTGGCTAAAAAGGAACCTCCGGTGGGGCTGTGCGCCCGTTCTACCAGGGCCACAGCAGCTACTACTGCATTGCGACGCGGTGTCCCCCCTTCAAGACATCTGTCAGGCAGCAACGTGGGCCTCGCTGCACACTTTTACTAAGCTTTATTGCCTTGACCGCTAAGTCCAGAGAGACTGCTTCTTTGGCTGTTCGGTTCTCCGTGACTTGCTGGTGTGATCTTGGTACGCAGACCCACTGCCGGGCTTGGTATTGCTGGGGTATCTATTCTAAGGTAAGCAATCTATCACTAACGTGTCTCTTTCAGATGCACAAGTTACTTACCTTTGGTAACGATATATCTGTAAGACATTAGTTAGAGATAGATTCCTTACCGCCCCACCCATCCTCCCCGTTCTTTAACTGATTTCGAGGGTGAAGATCATTTTCAGGACCCTAGTTTCAATGCACCCTTGGCCAGTATCTTGCATGGCTCTGCATTCGTGGCGCGGAAAGTTGTGTACAGAACCGACATCGGCACGTGAGAGCTGCGGCTAAGTAGCTGCCGCGAGGTACTCTCGGCGATCACGACGCCTACGACGGACGCGGAGCCGTACCAACGCCACCTTCCAACGTGCAGCAATACTGCTGACAAACGTTCCGGATCCAGTCTGACGCCTGGAGGTAATTCTAAGGTAAGGAATCTATCACTAACTAATGTCACGTGCAGATATATCGTTACCGAAGGTAAGTAACTTGTGCTTTTGTAGCAGTCCCGTTCTGAAACCTTTCCATAAATCCTAGCTTAGGAGGCACACATCTGTTCTAGTGTTTCTTTGCTTCAAGAGCTGATCATCTGTCTTGCATGGTTTTGAGAATTTTTCACGTGTTCAGATTTATCAATTTTAACTGTTTCGCTGATGAGATCTAGATGGCTCAGGTGACAGAAGATGATCTTTATCCGTGATAATCCACTGAATAGAAACTTAGTAACTTAAGATTTATGGGCCAGTATTAGAATCCACACTGAACATTTTGGGCCATACTACTTACAGTAGTAAGTGGCGTGTAACGGGTCAGAAAAATGTCACTTGTAGTTTCTAATATAACAGCATGCTACCATATCCACTGGTACCCCTGTGCATTTTTCAGGGGGGCGCACAGAGGTTTGGCCTGTAGTCAGACACCTACTTGGTTCCGCTCATGCCCGGCTTTGGGAACCCTTGAAGACTGTCTGACTACTGGGCCAAACCTCGCTCCGCTCTCTTAAATCAAATTCATTGTAACTCAGTATTGGAGTGTGAGACAAATTGTTTCTGAATGTTTTTAGATGGGAGAAAATGAAAAGATAACTTGGTGATTAAGCTAACTCTTAATTTTAACTATCACATTTCAAAGTGTTGCATCTACAAACTGCAGGCTTCTTGCTCCCAGTGGCCAGTAGACACTGCCATATTTATAACTGAAAAATACAAAAATGTTTTAAATGGGATACATTTAAAGTGACGAAAAATATTTCTAATACATATTAAGCCTTAATCTTTTTCACCACTTTCAATTAAGCCAATTATATCTTAATGTTTATGAAGCTTGTTTCTTCATTTTAAATTACTCCCATTTCAGCAAGTGGATTTATATTTCTGTTATAAATATGGCACAGTGTCCACAGGCCACTTAGAGCAAGATGCCTGCTGTTTTAAAATGTGACACTTGGAAATGGTATTCATGATCTGAATCTATTTAATGGGGAGGGATGATTAGCTACTGTGGGATTAGGTTAATAAGCCTAGTAAACCATTCATTCCAAAAGTACAGCGGTCACACTTACCAACACAATCTAGTACAGGCAGGAGGTCCAGTAGGAACTTCTAAAACATCTTGTGGCTACCTCAGTGCTTCTAATTGACCCCCCGTGCTCCCACGGCTGGTCGCTCCTCACCTCCTCCTGCTGCTGCCTGCCGCTAACGGACGCCTCCTGCTGCCTGTTACTTCGCGACTGCTCCTGCTGCCTCACGCTCGCTCCCCCGGTCCTCCGCTTCCTCTGCCTCACCGCCGCTGACCTTTTGCCTCGGTAGGTGCTGCCGCCCTCCCTCACACGCACCTTCTCTCCCGTCGCTGCCCCGGGTCCTCTTCTTCCTTCCCGCCGCTGACCCCGGATTCCGCCCCCACTCACTGCCCATTGGTCTCCCGCCTCCCAGCTGACCCCCCCCTCCTGGCTCCTTACTTATGACGCCCCCCCCAGCAACCGTGCAGCGGACGCGCGCAGCGGGAGCTCCGATTGAGCGCCGAAGGTGCGCTAAAGGTAAGCCCGTCTGCGCCCGTCCGCGCCTGGACCGCGCCCAGCGCCAGAACCCCTGGCCCCCGCGTCCGCCAACCCCCCCGCAGGACCTACGATGCCGCCACGCTCATCGCACTCAACACCGCCCGAGCCCCCGGGTGCTACCGAGCATCCCCGCGACGCACCCATGGACCCTTCGTCTGCCGATCCTGCAACTTCTCCTGCCTCCGAACCGGCACCGCACCCACCAAGACGGACAACAGCAACCACCTCAAGTGCATCCTGATCAACACCCGCTCCGTCCACAGACACGCCGTGGAACTCTGGAACCTCCTCGACACCGCATCTCCAGACGTCGCCTTCCTCACGGAAACCTGGATGAACGCCTCCTCCGCCCCCGACATCGCCATAGCCATCCCGGACGGCTACAAGATCATCAGGAAGGATCGCGCCAACCAGACTGGAGGGGGCATCGCCATCGTTCACAAAAGCACCATTCGCATCTCGACTGACTCCATCGACGCATTCAACGCCGCCGAATACCTGCACTTCCAGATCCACACCGACCCCAAGACTACCCTCCGAGGCACCCTCATCTACAGACCCCCGGGATCACGCGCACAGTTCTGCGAAGACATCACGGACTTCATCAGCCCTCACGCCCTCCCCTCCGCCGACTACATCCTCCTCGGGGACCTCAACTTCCACCTGGAGAACGACCGCAACACCATCACCTTGCTGAACAACCTCGCCAACCTCGGACTCAAGCAACTGGTCAACACGCCCACCCACTACGCCGGCCACACGCTCGACCCCCTCTTCTCACCCAGCAAGCATGTCACCTTCAGCCACTCCACCGGACTTCACTGGACTGACCACAGCTGCGTCCACTTCAGCTTCAAAAAGAACACGGTCCACCACCACCCGAAGCAGGTTCCCCACAGAAACTGGAGCAAGATCACCGTCGACCAGCTCGCCACCTCCCTCAGCCAGAACCCACCTGTCAGGACAACGGACCCTAACACAGCAGCCCTCGACCTCACGCAGTGGCTGACCTCCTGTGCCGACGACCTCGCCCCACTGAAGAACCCTCTCACCAGGCCCAGAAGCAAGAAGGCCCCCTGGTTCACCAACGAACTCAAGGACTCCAAGAAGACCTGCCGCACCCTCGAGGGCCTGGATCCTCAAAGACCGTCGACAACATGACCGCCCTCAAACTCGCCACCCGCAGACATCACCAGCTCATCCGCACCACCAAGAAGAAAGCTCTGAAGGAACGACTGGACAAAAACGCCCATGACAGCAAGGAGCTCTTTAACATCGTCAAGGAGTTCTCCAACCCCAGCACCGGCAACAACGACATCACCCCCTCGCAGGACCTCTGCGACTCCCTCGCCTCGTACTTCCACCGCAAGATCGCCGACATCCACAACAGCTTCGATGTCCCACCCCCGCACCCATCGGTCGAACCTACGCACCCCGCCGCCATCCTCCAGACATGGACCGAGGTGACCCCCGAAGACACAACTCGCATGATGATAACCATCCACTCCGGATCTCCGACCGACCCGTGCCCCCACCATGTCTTCAACAAGGCCGCCGCTACCATCGCACCCCACCTCCGAGACATCAACACCTCCTTCGACACAGCCACCTTCCCGGAGAGCTGGAAGCACGCCGAGCTCAGCGCTCTGCTGAAGAAACCTACAGCAGACCCGACCGACCTCAAGAACTTCCGCCCCATCTCGCTCCTTCCCTTCCCTGCCAAAGTCATCGAGAAGGTCGTCAACCAGCAACTGGCCGCCTTCCTCGAGACGAACGGATTCCTTTGACCCATCGCAGTCCGGGTTCAGAGCCAACTACAGCACCGAGACCGCCCTCATCGCAGCCACCGACGACATCCGAGCCCTGCTCGACAACGGTGAAACAACGGCACTCATCCTCCTAGACCTCTCCGCAGCATTTGACACTGTCTGCCACCGCACCCTAGTCCAACGCCTCAACGACACCGGCATCCAAGGGAAGGCTCTGGAATGGATCATCTCATACCTCTCCGGCAGAACACAGAGAGTACGCCTCCCTCAGTTCCGCTCCGAGGCCACCGAAGTCATCTGTGGCGTCCCGCAAGGATCGTTGCTCAGCCCCACTCTCTTCAACATCTACATGAAACCCCTCGCTGCCATCGCACGCCAACACAACCTCAACATCATTTCCTACGCCGATGACACCCAGTTGATTCTCTCCCTCACCAGAGACCCCGACACCGCCAAAGCCAGCCTACACGAAGGGATGGAAGACGTCGCCGAATGGATGAACACCAGCCGCCTCAAATTGAACACGGACAAGACAGGAGTCCTCATCCTGGGACCGTCGCCCTCCGCATGGGACGACTCCTGGTGGCCCCCGGCCCTAGGCACCGCACCCAAGCCAACGGACCACGCACGCAACTTGGGCGTCATCCTGGACTCCTCCCTATCGATGACCAGACAAGTCAACGCCATCTCCTCATCTTGCTTCCACAACCTCCGCATGCTCCGCAAGATCTTCCGTTGGATCCCGACCGAGACCAGGAAGACGGTCACCCAGGCCCTCGTCACCAGCAGACTAGACTACGGAAACACCCTCTACGCCGGTACAACAGCCAAGCGTCAGAAAAGACTTCAGCGCATCCAGAACGCCTCCGCCCGACTCATCCTGGACGTCCCCCGACGCAGCCACATCTCGAGCCACCTGAGACCTACACTGGCTCCCTGTCAACAAGAGGATCACGTTCAGACTCCTCACCCACACACACTAATCCCTCCACGACCTGGGCCCAAGGTACCTCAACGACCGCCTGACCTTCTACACGCCCACCCGCCAGTGAGTCTTTGGTCATCTGTGCTTGCTCTTTCCTTTTTTAAAAATTGTATTTATTATTTTTCTTGCAAGCAAAAAAGAAAGATTATGGCAGATCATAATTTACAATTAATGGCAAATTTTGACAGAACATTTCACCTAAAGAAGACATATAAAAACAGATTCATCCTATCCAATCCATAATAGGGGCCCAGATTTTCTGGCCAATCTCGCGTCTTCTTCGACCTTTTAATCTATATACTGCTGATTGTATATTATATATGGCCAGTAATCTGGCCCTCCAATTTGTGAATGCTGGTGGGTCAGGGCAGATCATTGAGAAGTAATGCCCACTCTAAAAACAGACATAGCGATAAGCAAAAAACATTCTTCAGCTTTACTCCGTCCTGCCAATCTTTGCTTCTGATCGACCCCCAAGATAACTAATATGGGTGTTACAAATAGGGGTTTACTGGTAATCTGGACAAGAAAAGATTCACCATCTTGAATATATTGGGCAAGTTTAGAGCAGGAATAGAACATGTTGATCGTGTCAGCAGCAAAAGAACCACATCTGCTGCACAGATACCCACGATTGCTAGACCATTTGGAGATTTTCCCGGGAGTGTAATATAGGTCAAATATTGACATGTAGTGTTGGGCCCTAAGACTACCAGTTATTAAGGTCTGGCTAGCTAGCTCCAGAGAAATTGCCAGATCCGTACCTTCTTGTCCAAATTTCCTGTCCCATTTCTCATTTTGGGTACTCAGATCGTCAGGCAGGTCAGAGATAAGTGTTTGATAGATTAGCCCAATCCTTGATCTTTTCTCTAAGCCCTACAAGAGGAATTTTCTCAAACTTTACAACTCCTAAGGTTGCTATCTTCAGCAGATAGCTCCTGATTTGTAGGAACTTAAAGAAATGCCTAGTAGGGAGTCCATATTTGTCTTGGAGGTCAGAGAAAGAAGCAAATTGACCCTCAGAAGAGATCGCCCAGTACATTAATCCCTAGATTAGCCCAACAAAAAGTGATTGAGTCCAGAAAGATTGAGGGCAGTAGACCGTATGACAGAAGAGGGGTATGTGCATTAATATTAGGTATGCCAGACTGTCGTCAAACTTTTTTCCAAATGGAATACATTGATTGTATAACTTTAAATTAAGTTTTCTTATAGTAACTTGGTTCAATTTTTCTAGCTAAACAATTACATGCATCCTCCCCAAGTAACATTTCAAAAATTGTAGATCTAGCAAATTCAGGCACCATTGCCTTACCCCCAGATATTAATGGTCCCATTTGCTGTAAAAGTACGGCCCAGTGGTATAGCATTAAAGAAGGTAACCCCCACCCACCCCTTAGTCTAGGGAGTATTAGCCATTTGGAGGCCCTTCTGACTTTGTGATAGCCCCCAAAAAATCTTAGACAAGTCCTTTCTGCACTAGAGATTAATTGCCCTGGGAACTCGATTGGGATGGTCCTAAATAAGTATAGGAATTTCGGGAGTATAGACATTTTTAATACATTGGAACGACCCTTGAGTGAAAGGTGCAAGTGGTCTAATGTCTCCAGAGTCTGATTCACTTCTTTGATAGGTAATACATTGATTTCTGGTATCTTCTCTACTATAGGGGTGATCTTTACCCCCAAATAAGTTGCAACTGAAGCTATTGGGAAACCTACAGGTTAGGCAGCATCTGAGTGTAACTTGGATTTTGTCAACATTAAGACAATAGCCCGAGACTGCCCCGAATTGCTTAGCTACATCATAGACTGCTGGAAGAGCCAGACAGACCTCCTTTGTAAAGATGGCAACGTCGTCGGCATAAGCTAAAGTTTTATAAGCCACACCATTAACAATGGCCGATTGTATCAATATGTTATCCAATTTGCTCAAGAAGGGGTCAATGTAGATTGAGAACAGAAGCGGAGAGCAGGGACACCCCTGACTGGTTCCTCTGCTGATCGAAAAGGAGCGCGACTTGTCCTGAGATACAAACAGAAGCCTCTGGGGAGATGTATAGAGCTTGTATGGCTGTAATGAACTCCTGCGGGAATCCCTTGGTTCGAGGCATGTGTGCTGCTGAATTCATATCTGTGCATAGATCGCCGCCTAGTGATGGGTCCGGATGTTTGCACGTTGTTGTCCTGGAAGAGTCTTCGAAGTATCCTGAGATAGGTGACTCCTCCCCTGGACCACAGTGCGCATGGGCATCCTCTCCATCCTCAGATTGTTTTTTTCCGCCATTGGGTTCGGATGTGCTTATCTTAGCTCAAGTTAGGAAAATTTAGTTTAAGGCCAAAAGGCCTTTAGTTTTCGTCGGTACTGTTCCCGCTCGGTATCGACAGCTTACTTGCTAGTTTAGCAAACTTATTCAAGATCTTTCGGATCCGTTTAATCCGACCATCGACCTTACATCGACGATGGAATCGAGGACCCTATTCAAACGGTGTCCTGTTTGCCACGCCAAATATCCACATATCGACGTCCACCCGGTGTGCAACAAATGCCTCTCGCCGGATCACGACGAATCGAAATGTATGGCCTGTGCCCGATTCCGATCCAAGAAGACTCTCCGGAATCGACGGGCAGCGAGATTAGAAGCGCAGCAATCGGCACCGGCCCCGACCAACATCTTCAGCACCGAGGACGAAGATGTTGAAAGCGTGGAAGACAAACTCCAGCCCCGCTTCCGAACACGATTCCCGATCGGAAGACGCCGATGAAGCGCTTTTTCACAGGGAAGAAGCCGACGATTAGGTAGGAGACTACGATGAGGCCTTTGGGGCCGAAGAAGATGGCTCTGGTGAAGAGCAGGTCCTACCCGTCCAAACGGAGGCTATCAAAGTGCGTCAGCCTACGGCTCCGGTCGAGGGATCGCCTTCGGGCCTTACCCGAGATCAATCCCGCAGTTCTTCGGCCCCGCCTTCTGGCCCGGCCTCGAACATCCAGCGAGAGCCATTATTACCGAAAAAGACTTGTTTCCCTTCAACGAAACCGAAACCAATCGTCGCACCGGTTCAACAGAAACCGAAAGTGAAACTGGCAGTGGTCGGCTCGAAGACCTCCACTCCTTCGACGCCAGCCAAAACAATCGGCTCCGAACGCACAAAAAGGGATTTCGGCGCCGAACTCGCTGCAGCGGATGTCGGCACCGACCCGAAAAGGAAGGCAATCGGTACCACCAAAGCGCCTCGGCCCCCGGCACCGAAGCAATCACCCCCGACCACCAAGGTTAAAGTGGCCGCTCCATCGGAGTCCACTTCGAAGGCAGCGACTAGGGTCCAGACATCGACGCCGTCGACCGCTACTACCTCTCCTCGACTCGATGACCCTGTGGCTCCGAAGAAGTCCACGCCTACCTCTACAGAACCACTCTGCACCAAAGAACCTTCGGCGTTCTCGGTGCGACAAGTTGCAGCGTCATTGCAACGCATCAAAGAACAGGCAGCCCTCCAGTCCACGTCGGGATCCGACCCGAAAAAGGCTCCAAAGGCACCTTCGGCACCAACCAACATCACTTTTGGTTTGCCGCCGTCAACCGCGCCAAAAATGTTCGAGATCCGAACACGTGTCACCCAGACAAGGTCCCCATCTACTGGACACTCTCCTACTGGGCCTTCACCGTCCCAATTCATCGACGCCGACACAGGCAGACTCATGCTCCGAAAACGGAAGGTCACGCCAGACCAGGCTTTGGACTCTTACAGAATCCCTCTAAAGCAGTAACTGCCAGCAGAATCGGAACCGGTTCTATACGAACGCCTGCACATTAGAGGTCAGTTACCTCTGGACTCCATGGTGGTTGCTAACGCTCGCAAACGAGCGCACTCGCAAACAACTGGTGATGCTCCTCCCCCGGACAAAGAGTCCAAGGTGCTGGAGACCTCCAGCAAGAGGATTGCAGCCCAAGCAGCAAACATCTGGCGCATTGCCAATACACAGGCACTCCTGGCTCGCTACGATCGTTCACACTATGACACGCTAGAGTCACTACTCCAACATCTACCAGACGAGTACAAAGAGGCAGTGGAGCTCCTCAACAGAGAGGGACAACTTCTTACAAACGCATCCATTAAGTGTGCACTAGATGCTGCCGACACAGCTGCGAGGGCGATAAACACCAGCGTCATGTTACGCCGACACGCTTGGTTAAGAATCTCCGGATTCAAACCTGAGATTCAAAATAACATCCTAAATCAGCCTGTCAACCCCGACTACTTATGCGGACCAGAAGTTGACACCACCTTAGAAAAGATCAAAAAGGACACTGACACTGCAAAATCAATGGGGGCTCTGCAAACGCAGACATTTCGTAGTGGCTCCTTTCATCGCCCCGGAAATAGGGGAGCGACTAGAGGACAGGGGTCACAGCAAACATACAATAAAGGGGGCACACAGAGTACCTACGATAAAAACAACAGAGGTGGACATCGTGGCTCCAGCACCAAGGGCAGAGGACGCGGTTACGGCAACACCAGGTCCTCACCCAAGAACAAACAGTGTCGCCCTCTCCCTTCCCCCCGACCACACAACACCTGTCGGGGGGAGACTCCAGCGGTTCCTGTCCACGTGGAATACCATCACCACGGACAGGTGGGTCAGGGATGTTATCCAGCACGATTACTGTCTCGAATTAACCTCCACTCCACCCACAATACCGCCAAAGCACCGTCCTATGTCCTCAGAGCACTTGGCATTATTGCAGCAGGAAGTGCTAAGTATGCTGCAAAAAGGTGCAATAGAGGTCGTGCCCGTCCACCAGCAAGGGACAGGGGTGTACTCTCTGTACTTCTTAATACCGAATTAGGACGGGTCACTCAGACCTATACTAGACCTGAGACCCCTCAACCACTACATTCTCTCAGAGCATTTCCATATGCTCACCCTACAGCAGGTTCTCCCGCTGCTCACAGGGAGACTTCCTAGCCACACTAGACCTAAAAGATGCGTACTTCCACATCCCCATACACCCGTCACACAGGAAATATCTCAGGATCACTATTCAGGGGCAGCACTACCAATTCAAAGTCCTCCCCTTCGGTGTAACAGCACCCAGAGTTTTCACCAAGTGCCTAGCTACAGTGGCTGCACATCTACGGAGACAACACATTCACGTCTACCCTTACCTGGACGACTGGCTTGTTCAGGCAAAGTCAGCCCAGCAATGTGCCAGCCACATGTCCCTCACCATTCACCTTCTTCACAGTCTGGGATTCTCACTAAATTACCCAAAATCACATCTCCAACCCGCACACGTACAACAGTACCTAGGTGCGACCATAGACACTCTGGCAGCCACAGCTCAGCCAAATTTAGTGAGGATCAACAGCATGCAGATGCTGATTTCAAAGTTCAAACCTCAACACTCCCTTCCTGCGCGAGTGTTCATGCAGTTGATAGGCATGATGGCCTCCTGCATTTTCATAGTCCCACACGCGAGACTACATATGCGCCCGCTTCAGGAGTGCTTGGCACGTCAATGGAATCAGGCTCACGGGCAATTAAAAGACCTAGTGTTGGTGAGCGGTCGGGCATACAACTCTCTGCATTGGTGGAATCCACGAAACCTTTGCAAGGGCCGACCGTTCCAAGAGCCTGTTCCACAAATAATACTGACGGCGGACGCATCTCTCCCGGGATGGGGAGCTCATGTACCCAATTACACAGTGCAGGGACTATGGACAATACAACAAAAGAAGATGCACATCAACCTTCAAGAACTGATGGCAATCTTCCTGGCAATGAAGGCATTCAAAGTACACTTGTGCAACAAAGTCGTGTTGATCCGGACGGACAACATGACTGCCATGTACTACATACAGAAGCAGGGAGGAACACACTCTCCACAGTTGTCTCATCTGGCTCAGAGCATGTGGAGGTGGGCCATTCAGAGGAACATATTCCTCATGGCGGAACACCTCCCCGGAAAGGACAACCAGATGGCGGATCTGCTCAGCAGACACAGCCACAAGATGCACGAGTGGGAGCTACACCCGTCAGTACTCCAACCGTACTTCCAACAGTGGGGTCATCCAGAGCTAGACCTATTCGCCACACACAAACGCAAAATGCCAAAGCTTTGCCGCCAGGTTCCCACATCCACAGTCGCGGGGCAATGCGATATGGATGAACTGGTCCGGCAGATTTGCGTACGCTTTTCCCCCAGCGCCATTGATACCGCTGGTGGCACGCAAACTGCGACAGCACTCACTGACTTTCATCCTAGTTGCTCCCACATGGGTGCGCCAGCCATGGTACACCACCTTTCTAGAACTTTCCGTGGTGCCGCATCAAAGGCTGCGGATCAAACCTGCACTCTTAACGCAGAACCATGGCGAAATTCAGCACCCAGATCCGCAACAGCTGAACCTGGCAATCTGGCTCCTGAAGTCTTAGAGTTTGGCTACCTAAACCTGCCACCTGACTGTATGGAGATCATTAAGGAGGCCAGGAGACCCACTACCAGAGCTTGCTATGCAGCTAAATGGAAGAGTTTTGTCATTTACTGCAACAACAATGACATTAACCCGCTAGACGCATCCATTCAAAATATAATCTGTTACCTCTTACACCTATACCGATGCAATCTGGCATACACCTCAATACGTATCCATTTGACCGCAATAGCAGCCTATCTCCAGAACAGGCAGCACCTCTCTTTGTTCAGAGTGCCTGCCATCAAAGCGTTCTTGGAGGGACTCAAACGAGTAATTCCCCCAAGACACCCACCAGCACCGGTGTGGAACCTCAACTTGGTCCTCACCCGACTAATGGGTCCACCCTTTGAACCTCTCCACTCATGTGAGATTCAATTCCTCACCTGGAAAGTAGCTTTCCTAGTGGCAATCACTTCGTTAAGAAGAGTTAGTGAACTCCAGGCACTAACCATTCAAGAGCCATTCATACAGGTTCACGCAAACAGGGTCGTACTTCGTACCAACCCCAAATTCATGCCTAAAGTAATATCACAGTTCCACATGAATCAAACTATAGAACTGCCTTTTTTCTTTCAAAATCCACAAAATGTAGCAGAGAGAATGCTCCATACACTAGATGTAAAAAGAGCCCTCATGTACTATATAGACAGAACTAAAGTCTTTCGGAAGACAAAACAACTTTTCGTTGCCTTTTCTCCACAACACCAGGGCAACGCCCTTTCCAAAGCAGGTATAGCCACATGGATCGTTAAATGTATTCAAATTTGCTATCAAAAAGCTAAACGCACATTAACGATTCCCCCACGAGCCCACTCAACACAAAAGTTAGGGGCGTCCATGGCTTTCCTGGGAAACATTCCTTTACAGGAAATATGTAGAGCAGGCACATGGTCCACTATACATACATTTACCAAACACTACTGTGTAGATGTACACTCAAAACAGCAGGCAGCTGTAGGACAGGCTGTTCTCAAAACTCTTTTTCAGACCGCTGCAGCTGGCAATAGGAGGTACTGCTATGTATTCTATGCACAGATATGAATTCAGCAGCCCACATGCCTCGAACTGAATATGCTACTTACCAGTATGCATCTGTTCTTGGCATGTAGGGCTGCTGACATTCATATCGCCCACCCTCCTCCCCGGCGCCTGTAGCAGCTGCAGCTCTCAGAATTACTGTATAGCATGGTCATCGCTTTCTGTATCTACTCCATCAATGGCGAAAAACAATCTGAGGATGGAGAGGATGCCCATGCGCACTGTGGTCCAGGGGAGGAGTCACCTATCTCAGGATACTTCGAAGACTCTTACAGGACAACAACGTGCAAACATCCGGACCCAACACTAGGCGGCGATCTATGCACAGATATGAATGTCAGCAGCCCTACATGCCAAGAACAGATGCATACTGGTAAGTAGCATATTCAATTTTTAGCAGTTGCCATAAAAAGGCCAAGGAGAACCTGTCGAACGCCTTTCCTTCCAGTGTAAACTTCTGTGAAAAGGCCCTTTCAACATTGGCACTTGAGCTGGGCAATGCCAAAACAGCCAGTACACAATTCGTTAACTCTGGCCACTGACACAGCTTTCCATGCCAATACTGGTTTACCTTAAGATTGCGATTCTCAGGGCAGGTTCTGCAACATTTGCGCTAATCTGGGTGCATATACCCTCAGTTATGAAGCGGTCAAAAATGAAGCCGCACATCTGAAACTGCGGAGGAAATTCCCCTTTACATTTGGGATCTAGAACTTGTACAGAGTACCATAGTGAGGTTTCATTGACTTAAAATGTGATGGTTGGCGAAGGGACATTTCTATGCATCATTGCAAGCCATTTCTCATACATTGTAAATAAGTCCCTGAATTGCTCTTAACCATCGCTTACCAAGTGGCAAGCACTCTAACATGGGACATGTTGCAGTGCCAAAGTCACTAAAGGTGTCCCCCAGCCTACTCTCAAGGAGATGTTTCACATCTACATCAATTATGCTGAACACTTGGCAGACAAGGGTGGTTTCAGACTAATTTTATTATGTCCACTACAGCAGTTGTTTTCCTGTAAAAATCTAAGAATGCAGTAGTGTAGTTTTTTTCACATCGCAATCAATTTATGTGATCAAAGTGCCTCACATTTCTTGCCTTTGGCATCATCACTCTGCAACAATTATGTAAACTATTGCCACATGGATAATATAGCATTGATAGCCCTTTGGACTGAGAACCATCAGCTAAGGGACACAGTTGGGATGACTTTCTTTGATGCCTCACAAAGCACGAAATGATAAATATTTGCGTTTTAGTTCCTGTACATAAGAAAAAGTGCGCCAGAATGGACTAAAAAGTCAACCGCATTCCTCATTAACTTTGAAGATTGTAAAGATGCTTTCAGCATACCATCTAGCAAGTGGCATAGATCTCTTACAGGGAAGCACTTCGGCTCAGGGATCGATTTTAACAGGTCATGACACAACTTTTTCATATACGTAGCCGAATCACTGCGAATACAAACAATACAACTCCATTCTTTGTTGACCTTGGAAAGAACATTTTTTGCAGAGCATTCCAAGTGACACTGCATTCCATGTTTTCCAAAAGTCTGGTGTCCTGTTTTAACCACTATCCAGATGCTTGGTGATAGTGCTCTTTTCATATATATTTGTCACTATACCTTGCATTGAATATTTAAAGCCGGAGGTGTTGGCAATTTGCCTACTATCAATACTGACTCACTAGAAACTGGGGGCTGATGTATTAAGGGTTTTTACCCATTCTCTGTGGGTAAATGTGATGACACATATTAAAGATTCTTATGAAACCAGCCATTTCACCTATCAGTGAAAGAGTCCCAGTCAAAATACCAAATATGATTTTGATATTTCCTGATTCTGTACAGTTTATAAAATGATTAAGCAAGAACTAACGAACGAGTTACTTACCTTCGGTAACGATGTATCTGGTAGAGACGGTCTAGCCGCAGATTCCTTAACTTAGAATATCCCCAGGTGTCAGACTGGATCCAGAAAACTTTCTGCAGCAGCACTTCTGCGCGCCGAGGGGCAGCGCTGCACAGCTTTGCCCTGACATCGCCCATGGACGTGACATCAGTGGAGCCATATATGCCCACCCGGAATGCTGACGTCAGTTTTCGTCGGAGACATTTTTCCGCGCCACAACACGGAGCCACCACCAAAAACTGTGAGTATGGGAAGAACAGTGTGCGTAAAAGATAGAAAATGCAAAAGAAAGCGAATGGTGAAAAAATAGCACCATAAAGGACAGTGCCAGTCACTGTATATTGAAAACTAGCAAAGGGAAAGAGCATAGCACCGCTTTGAGATGCAATCCCACAAAAGCGAACATCAAACCTCCCCCGGAGGTAGAAGATGTGAGAAAAAACCTCGTGGCAGACGATAGAAGTCTGAAACCATAATAGATAACTGTAAAGGACAACAAGTCTGGAACCCATGAGCAAAGCTAATCAATCACAAGACGGCACCAGAAAGGGACGTCGTATCCCCAGTAAGTGACCCCTTAGACAGGGGCTGAGCCAATGGAGTTCAAACTAATGGGCCACTGGGGAGGTAAGCGACCCCAAGTCGTTTAAGAAGGGAAGAGAGAGGAGGGGGGGGGGGGGGAGAAGAGGAGTAAATCCCCTACTGGACAACCCAGGGAGTAGGGATTGAAAAGGACACCTGACACATAAGCCTTCCGCCTAATCACGAGAACGGAGCAGTGGAGCAAGCAAAACAGAATTAATTATTCTGTGTAGAAGTGAAAGATACCACACTGCAGAAAGGCAAAGCCACCCGGAAGGAGGCGAATGCAGGAACCCCAACATGAAAAGGTCCTCACAGAGCGGGGAGGATGGGCGGGCATTAAGCAATCTGCGGCTGGACTGTCTCTACCAGATACATCATTACCAAAGGTAGGTAACTTGTTCATCTGATAGACATCTAGCTGCAGATTCCTTAGCTTAGAATAGATCCCAAAGCCATACACATAGAGGAGGCGGGTCTGCGACTGAACCCCACCATGTTCTTGAAGGAATTGAGACGTCAGCAAGTTGACGAAATACAGTGGGGACTGCAAGCTAGCGCAGTCACACCAGATCATGAAGCTCTGAAAAGAGCGTTAACAGTGGGAGGCAAGGGCACCACAAGTTGTCAAAGAAAGCTGGTAACCCCTGTATGTATACTGGGTTGAGAGAAGAAAGCATAATGCTAGAATGCCAGAGCGGAGGTAAGAGATCTTGGCTTTTCCAAGATGAGAATTGAACCTAGGGTCCAATGGATCCGCAGAATCCCGTATGTCGACTGAAATGAAATTCAGAGAGATGACAAACTGGTATGACAGTCAGCGCATACCGGTCCAGTATGCACAACAGTGGAATGAAGCACCATAGAACCTGCACCGGCTAAGAGACGTGGGATAGCATTGGCAGGATACCGACCATTGGTCAAAGTGTTGATAGTACCAGGAACATAATATATTCCAGCGCGCAGTCGCCCCTTCACAAGACATGAGAGGGGGCAGACGGCAACCATAAGTTCCGAACACAGGACTACAGGAAGAATGATAGTCATGTGGAAGACCGGAACATAAGTATACCTTGAGGACGGTCGAACCACCCGAGGTAGAGGATAAAAACCCCTTGAAGGGTAATGTGAGCAGCCACAGAGGGGAAGGATGCATTAGCAGGTAGGTAACTGTGAAAAAGCGAGGGTATGTGGCAAGCAGGACACCAACACATGAGTTTGCCGGCTGAGCCAATCTGCATGAAGACACACTGCAGGAAGGGACATGCTGTGTGAGGTCACAAAGTTGATGTAGACTAAGAAACAACACTTGTAAAATGAGGCTTTTCATGATGAAAGACTTGGTTACTTGAAAGAACCCACAGTTATATGGAAGCAGAAGTAGACAGGGCAATGTCCAGAGCTGCAAGCGACATCAGCTAACCTCCCGGGAGGAGCCAAAGTCCTCCGGTAGACAGATGAAGAGGTAGAGCCAGACATGATAGTGGGAACATTTAGGATTATTCTAATGGCCCAGGGACCCAAGAAGCGAGTATCCTGAAGAGAACACTCGTTTGAGAGTGCTACAGCAGGAACCCAATGCAGAAGTGTGGAAAACACCTGAGCAGAATGCATTAGGAACGTACTTCTGTTGAGGATGTGGCCAGAAATGGGGTGCATAAGGTAATGCACAGCATAGACTTACATGGGTCAAAGATGCCCCTTTTACGAAGAAGCCCAGACAGGGATGAAGGAAGAGAAAGTAATACCCAACCCGAATAGTGAAGGGTAGAACCAGCAACGCAGAAGCGGGAGAAAGAACACACCTTATGAAGTGAATCATACCGGGGTGCACTTTAATCACACGCAATTTAGAGTGTCGCGCAGCAACTTCTTCCTGGCGCTAACAAGACAGGGCGTCAGTTGTGGAAGAACTGCCCCTGGACGGAACTGAACGAGGCTTCCAGTGGACAGTGGCTGTTAAAAAATGGAAAACTGCCTATGCCTGAAATTAATATGGCGAACCGTAGACCACAACCTTTCAGACGCCAAACCACGACACCCACATGTGGGACGCATACAGCAGAAAAGAAGACAGGGCGATCTAAAAAAGATACCCTGTGAATAATACTCCCCAGGAGTGTACGTTAAGTACCCCACCTAGGGTAAGTCTTAACCCCGGCAAGGGGCCTCTTTAGGACCAACCAAGGCAAATAGGGCATCACATCCGCCCAGACCATTTGGGTATTACATCTGAAAGAGACACGTTAGTGATAGATTCCTTACCTTAGAATAATCCCCAGGCGTCAGACTGGATCCGGAAAGTTTTCTGCCCTCTGTCCTCCCCCCTCCTCCCCCGTCCTCCTCCGTCCTCCTCCGTCCTCCCCCCTCCTCCCCCCTCATCCCCCGTCCTCCTCCGTCCTCCCCCCTCCTCCCCCGTCCTCCGTCCTCCCCCGTCCTCCCCCCTCCGTCCTCCCCCTCCTCCCCCCCCTCCGTCCTCCCCCCTCCTCCCCCCTCCTCCTCCTCCCCCCTCCTCCCCCCTCCTCGCCCCTCCTCCCCCCTCCTCCTCCCCCTCCCCCCTCCGCCTCCCCCCTCCCCCCCTCCTCCTCCCTCCCCCCTCCTCCTCCGTCCTCCCCCCTGCTCCTCCGTCCTCCCCCCTGCTCCTCCGTCCTCCCCCCTGCTCCTCCGTCCTCCTCCCTCCCTCCTCCGTCCTCCTCCCGTCCTCCTCCATCCTCCCTCCTCCCGTCCTCCTCCATCCTCCCTCCTCCGTCCTCCGTCCTCCTCCCTCCTCCTCCCTCCTCCGTCCTCCTCCCTCCTCCGTCCTCCTCCCTCCTCCCTCCTCCTCCCTCCTCCTCCCCCCTCCTCCTCAGTCCTCCGTCCTCCTCCCCCCTCGTCCTCCGTCCTCCTCCCCCCTCCTCCTCCGTCCTCTTCCCTCCTCCGTCCTCCTCCCTCCTCCGTCCTCCCCCCCCCCTCCCTCCTCTGTCCTCCCCCCCCTCCTCCCCCCTCCTCCCCCCTCCTCCCCCCTCCTCCTCCGTCCTCCCCCGTCCTCCGTCCTCCCCCCTCCTCCTCCCCCCCTCCTCCGTCCTCCCCCCTCCTCCGTCCTCCCCCCCTCCGTCCTCCCTCCCCCCTCCTCCGTCCTCCCCCCTCCCTCCTCCGTCGTCCCCCCCTCCCCCGTCGTCCCCCGTCGTCCCCCCCCCTCCCCCGTCGTCCCCCGTCGTCCCCCCCCTCCCCCGTCCCCCCCTCCCCCGCCCCCCCCTCCCTCCCTCCTCCGTCCTCCCCCCCCTCCGTCCTCCCCCCTCCTCTGTCCTCCCTCCCCCCTCCCTCCTCCGTCCTCCCTCCTCCGTCCTCCCCCTCCCTCCTCCGTCGTCCCCCCCTCCCCCGTCGTCCCCCCCCTCCCTCCCTCCTCCGTCCTCCCCCTCCCTCCTCCCCCCTCCCTCCTCCGTCCTCCCCCCCTCCCTCCTCCGTCCTCCCCCCCTCCGTCCTCTGTCCTCCCCCCCTCCTCTGTCCTCCCCCCCTCCTCCGTCCTCCCCCCCCCTCCGTCCTCTGTCCTCCCTCCCCCCCCATCCCTCCTCCCTCCCTCCTCCGTCCTCCGTCCCCCCTCCCCCCCCTCCTCCGTCCTCCCCCCTCCTCCGTCCTCCGTCCTCCCCCCTCCTCCGTCCTCCGTCCTCCCCCCCTCCGTCCTCCCTCCCCCCTCCTCCGTCCCCCCCCTCCGTCCTCCGTCCCCCCCCTCCTCCGTCCTCCCTCCTCCGTCCTCCCCCCTCCCTCCCTCCTCCGTCCTCCCCCCCCTCCTCTGTCCTCCCCCCCCTCCTCTGTCCTCCCCCCCTCCTCTGTCCTCCCTCCCCCCTCCCTCCTCCGTCCTCCCTCCTCTGTCCTCCCTCCCCCCTCCCTCCTCCGTCCTCCCTCCTCCGTCCTCCCCCCCCCTCCCCCGTCGTCCCCCCTCCCCCGTCGTCCCCCCCTCCCCGTCCCCCCCCTCCCTCCCTCCTCCGTCCTCCCCCCTCCCTCCTCCGTCCTCCCCCCCCCTCCGTCCTCTGTCCTCCCTCCCCCCCATCCCTCCTCCGTCCCCCCCTCCCTCCTCCGTCCCCCCCTCCCTCCTCCCTCCTCCGTCCCCCCCTCCCTCCTCCGTCCTCCGTCCCCCCCTCCCTCCCTCCTCCGTCCTCCATCCCTCCCTCCCTCCTCCGTCCCCCCCTCCTCCGTCCTCCGTGCCCCCCCCCCCGTCCTCCGTGTCGTCCCCCCCCCCCCCGTCCTCCGTCCCCCCCCCCCCGTCCTCCGTCCGTCCCCCCCCTCCGTCCTCCCTCCTCCGTCCTCCCTCCTCCGTCCTCCTCCTCAGTGACTTCTGAGTTGGGTTGATTCTGGCCCTTCTTAGGCCGGTGGTTCTGGCTGTAGAGTGTGATTTCTGGCCGTTTACATCCTTCCTTGGGACTTTGGCATTGTTGGCTGCTGGACGGCCCTTGTGTTGTGTGTGCTGCAGGAGTTGTTGCGCAGACTTGGCCCTGAGATTGGGCCTTCTGTGTTGCTTGGGCTGCTTGTCACGCCTTCAGCTGGGGTGTTTTATTCCCTGTGGCTTTTGCTTTTTCCTCTGCTGCGGAAGTTCTTCCAAAGAGGGTTCTCATATCTTGGGACTTAACGTATCCTATGCGGGGTAGTGGTCGCTGTCATATAGTTTGCGCTCTGCAAGAGGGTTCTGGTCACCTTCGGGTGCCTGTTCTCCATGGCGTACAGGTAGGTTGCTTTGCTTCATGAGGTCGTGTGTCCTGGCATCTCCTCCCTGATCCTGTCCTGGGGTCTAGGATGATCTTGTGTTCTCCCTTGTCAGGCGTCGCCTACTCTGCCTTCCTGGGGCCTCGGGCTGTTTTTCTTGCTTTTGGCGGCTTTGACTGCCAGCGCTGTTCTGGCTGGCAGGTTGCTCTCCCTCTGGAGTGGGTTCGCCTTCTTTTCCCTCGTTTCCTTGGGCTCTCTAGGTTTCTGCTTTTCCTGTCTTGGCATTGGGCGGAAGCTATGTTGCCTTGTGGGGGAGTGGGGTGCTACGGCCTCCGTCCTTGCCCTTGGTTCCTCTGCTGTGAGTGTAGGAGCCTCTTCAGCCTTCTTTCCCTCCTACATCCCCTTGGTGTCGGTGGGGTTCTGCTTGTGGGGGTTCCCTTGGCCTGGCAGGGGCGAGGTTCTACCTGTTCCACAGATCTGGTCCCCTGTGGGGCCCTCTCTTCAGCATAGGCTGGTGGGGTCCTTTCACAGACCCTCCTTCCCAGGGGTTATGGCAAGGTATCTATTCTATGTGAATGAATCTGCAGCTAGTAGTCTCTATCAGATGTACCAGTTACTTACCTTCAATAACGATGTGTCTGGTAGAGACGATTCTAGCTGCAGATTCCTTCACGGCCCGCCCTTCCTCCCCTATTCTGTGGGGACCATGGGGTTGGTCTTCGGTACTCTCCTCCCAGTGAGGGGCTGTGTCGCCTGTGAGTGCCTTAACTTGTTCTTGACTGGTGGCTCCGTCTGGGGGCGGTTCATTCCTCCTTTGGTGGATGGGCTCCCGGTGCTCCGGTGCCCTGCTGCTCTGGCTACTCTGGGTTTTGGGGGGGGATTGCTTTCTATCCCTGTCCTCCCTCCCTCCCTTCCATTTTTATCCTCTGCTTAAGGGACATCTGGCCTTGTCTTGCCCTTGTCCCTTGTGGGCTGCTCTCTAGGTTGGGGTGCCTTGGAAGTTTGTTGTCCCTGTCTGTCTTGGGACTGGTCCCATTCCTTGTTCAGGATGGGGGGTGGGGGTTTACTACATGTGCCATGACTTTTACGCATTTTATTTTCCTTCGGGGCACAGGGATGGGAGGTTGTCTGTGCTGGCAGGGTGACTGTGCAGGTTTCTGATTTTCTTCTTCTTCTTTCTTCTTTCCTTGCCCTAGCGTTCTGCGGTGTTGGCACTACTCTGGTGGTGGTGTTAGTCAACGTTTCTTTCCAAATTTTCTGCTCTTCGCACACTATTCCCATGCTTCCACAGTTTATCTGGTGGTTCCGCGTTGTGGTGCGGAAAAGTTCTCCGAAGAAAACTGACGTAGGCGGGGCGGGACTTATATGACCTTGCTGACGTCACGTACACTGACGATGCGCAGGGATGCTGTGGTCTAAAAATATCCGGATCCAGTCTCACGCCTGGGGATAATTCTATGTGAAGGAATCTGCAGCTAGTATCGTCTTTACCAGATACATTGTTACCGAAGGTAAGTAACTCGTACTTCTGCCCCAGTGCTCCGAGGAGGTCCAGGTTATCCTTTCCCAAGCGATTGCGGAGGGCAAGGATGTGGCAAAGTTTGTCATCAGATGTGGTTTGGACACCGCTGATTTGCTGGGCAAGGTGATTTCCATGACTGTGGCGTTGCGGTGCCACACCTGGTTGCGTTCCACTGTGTTCTCACCCGATGTCCAGAGTTCGCTCATGGACATGCCCTTCGATGGCTCCCGCCTCTTTGGGGATAAGGCTGACAATGCCCTGGAGCGCTTTAAAGACTCTCGTGCCACAGCCAAGTCTTTAGGTCTTTCCTCAAACCCCTGCCACGACTGGGTTTCGTTCCTTTCGTGGCCAGGGCAGGGGTACCCAGGCGTGCTCTTCCAGCAAGCCTGTACAGAACCAGCCTCACCGAGGCCGCAGAGTCAGTCTACTTCCACCCCCGCTGCGTCCGCCTCGAAACCTTCCTAATCGGAGCTTCAGGGGGCACCCCACGCCAGTGGGTGGGAGGGTTCACCTCCACCACTGGCGCGAGATCACGTCGACAAGTGGGTGCTGTAGATAATCTGCCAAGGATACTCGCTCCCCTTTCTGTCCTCCCCTCCAGCCATGCCGCCTCGGTACCACCACATGTCGGGGGATCATTTGGCCCTTCTCCATCAGGAAGTCTCGATCCTCCTGGCCAAGGGGGCCATCGAGCGCTTTCCTGGGCCAGAAGTATGACGTGATTGTTATTCCCACTACTTTCTGGTCCCCCTAGAAGGACAAGGGGGGCTTGCGCCCCATCTTGGACTTCCAGGTCGTCAGTCGCTTCCTCCGGAAGGAGAAGTTCAAGATGCTCACTCTGACTCAGGTCCTGACTGCCCTGGACCCTGGAGACTAGATGGTAGCATTGGACTTGCAGGATGCTTATTTTCACATCCCTGTCCTGCCGGCCCACCGGTGTTACCTGCGGTTCATGGTGGGCAAGGAGCATTTTCAGTTTGCCGTGCTCCCCTTCGGCCTTTACAGCGCTACTCAGGTGCTCACGAAGGTGATGGCGTTGGTCGCAGTTCATCTGTGCAGGTCCGTGGTGTAGGAGAGTAGGGTCTGCTTTCTATGTTCACCCCCACTTTTTGCTTTTGCTTTACTGGTTTTCGACTTGGATGTGGCTGTGGGCCTGCTAACCAGACCCACAGCCCTGCTGTTCTCTCTAAATTGATACTATGTACTTTAGGTGCATAACCCATTTGGATAGGATCATTTTATTGGCCCCTGTACAGTGTACCTTAGGTACCCAGGGCATAGGTGTACCCTAGGCCTACCAGGGGCTGCAGCATGTATTATGCCACCCCTGGCCTTCCATTATGACACAACTGGCTGATCACTCAGCTGGGTCAAGGTCGTGTAATCACCCCTTGCTTAGGTGTAGTATTGCTATACCTATCTTATATATAGACACATGTGTACCTATCAGCCACTCCTATGGCAGGCCTTAACAATCCTGGAGGCAGAGTGCTTGGTAACATGTGAGATGGTGCTCTAGCATGAGCTGAGCCTGTCTGCAGCTTTCGGAACCATGTCCTTATAGCTGTTGTATGATATAGCCTACCATATACTCTTAAAGTGCCTTATAATCTTAAACGGTTATGGTAACTATGGTTTGGCTTTATCAAAACATGTCGTGTAAGGTGTCTAACACTTTGGAATAATACCCCCATCCCATTTCTGGGGATGAGGATATTATCCCTCCCTTCTAGAGGGAGAAGACATGTTGTAACCTACTTACCCGGTTAAAGTTAACCAGAGCCCCAGCATCACAAAATGGATGCTGCTGCCACGACACAAGTCTGACCTGCTGCTGGGAGTGATCCCGGCAAGGGAGGCTTGGACAATAGTTTTCCTGCCTTGGGAGGTGCGAGCACCACCCCAGACAGGCCTTAGTGTATTGGGGCAGGGAGGGATGAATGAAACGAGACACTGCCTGGGGCACACAAGGTGCTCCATGCATAGTTCAGTTCAAACCGGTGCTGGGGCACACCAGCCCCAGTCCTGGCGTGAAACTGGACAAAGGGAAGGGGGTGTAACCACCCCCTCCCAGGTCCCACCCATAAGGCGTGACCTAGCAGGCAACCCAGCCCCCCAGATTAGTATAAGAGTGGTAGCTGGGCCCCAGGAGATTAGATTATCCTGAACCTGCAACTTGAACAGAAACTCTGGACCTTCGACATTCGACGAAAGAAGAAGACTGAAGAATCTCCCTTGTGGCCAAGGAGTGGCTACCCTGTGCAAACAGGCACCATCAAGCGACCTGCCGTTTGCTTTGCCCAAGTTCTACGAGGAACCGACTGCAGAGCCCGACCAGAGCCTGGACTTCCAGACTTCTCCGACCCTGATCCACATCCACAGCCGAGCTGAGATCCGTGGAGGCGACGAGAGTCGTGGGACCGGCTACCTGGGGAAAGTGGTGAGTATCTTCCAGCGCAGCTTCTGAGGTACCCTCGAAGTTGTGCACCGGGGATTGAGAAGCCCCAACCCCAAGCACCATCTGCACCGAAGATCAGCCCGCCACACTCCACGAGTCCTGCGTGGGGCCCTTCTGCATTTTCCTGCTTGCCGCGTCTGTCCGGTTGCTTGCCCGTTGGCTAGCGGCCTCTGTGACGACACACCTTGAAATCTTCACTGCTGGTTTGGCTCCTCCAGACTGGCTCCCGCTTCTTTGCAAAAGAGAAGCACCCCAGACCTTCCTGGTCTGCACCAGAAGCAAGTCCTCCGTTCTTCGTGGGTTCCGCTTGCCAAGGCTTGGTGAGTCCTAGTTCGACAGCAAGAGCCTTCGTGGGACAGCTCGCCTCCTGGTCCTGGTTGTCCTCGATCTCCTGGTACCCGTGGCTGCAGCGACAAGATTCACCCTGCACCTGCAATCTTCATGACATCGCCTGGTTCCTTCCTGGTTCCACGTGGTCACTGGCTAGTGACCCAGACTCTGTCCCTTCTGCTTGCAGGTACCCTTCCTTCTTGATCCCGGCCTTGGGATCCACCGGACACTCTGCACTGACTGCCTGTCAGCAACTTTACTTCAGGCATCCATAGAAGTCCACGACGAAACCCGACGCAAGTTCACACCTATGCACCCGCAGTCCGTGGGCTAGGTAACTTGGGTATTTCGGTGCCCACAAGGGTAGTGACTATCCTAGGGTCTAGTTTCCGAGTCTCGACTCTCTAGCTGCCTCAGAAGTGTCTTTAAACTGCTAATTTTAAAACTGTACTATTTCTATCGACTATACGCATTACGCGCGAGTGTTCCCACTCTGTACCTGAATCCCGCGGGCCTCCAACTTCCTAACTGTTGGTAGTGTAGTGTAGCCCCAGCGATGGCCTAGGCCTATCCTATTTCCGTGACAGTGGTCCTTATACCACTTCTTTAGTATATGGTTTGCGTGGCCCCTAGGGCCTAACTGTATTACCTGTGTGACTTAATGTATGCTTAAATAAGACTGTGTTGTACTTACCTCGAATCTTCATAAAGAGTGCTGAGGGTTTGACTAGAATAAATACTTTATTTTATATATATATATATCTGTTGTGGTGTCCTTTCATTTGGTATTCAAGGGATTATATATGGTATCACAGCTGGCTTCACATGCCATTCAGAGTTTAGCCTAAGACTGCTCTTGTCCATGCTCCCACTAGGATAGCTGGTCTATAAGGTTGACTTTACAACCAATCACCATAAGGGTTGTTTGGACTGATATAAGGTGTACACTAGAACTAGTGACACCATACATCAGGCCAACTTCTCACACGGGGTGTCAGTCTCCCCCCTACCTCGACGACTGGCTGTTGAGGGGGGGCTCGCCCCAGGCTGTCGTCTCCCAACTCCAGACTACGGCCGAACTCCTGCATTTGCTGGGGTTCTCCATCAATGTGCCGAAGTCGCACCTGAGCCCCTCTCAGAAGCTCCCTTTCATCAGGGCCGTTCTGGATTAGATATTGTTTCGGGTTTATCCTCGCGAGCAGCGAGTCTGGGATATTCAGGCTATGGTTCCGATCTTTCAGCCTCTGTCCCGGGTTTCGGTCAGGATGACCCTCCGGCTGCTGGGCCTTATGGCCCCCTGCATCCTGCTGGTGACGCATGCCAGATGGCATATGTGGGCTCTGCAGTGGGACCTGAAGTTCCAGTGGGCACAGCATAAGGGCGACCAGTCCGGTCACGTCCAGATCTCGGAGGGCGCTGCACGACAGCTGCAGTGGTGGCTCATGGACCACGATTGGGTCAGTGGCAGATCCCTCTCCCTTCCCCAACCGGAGCACACACTGGTGACGGATGCGTCCCCCCTGTGATGGGGTGGCCACATGGGAGAGGCAGAGATCAGAATCCTCTGGTCTCCAGCGGAGTCCCTGCTCCTTATCAACTTCCTGGAGCTGCGAGCGATCCGGCTTGCACTGAAGGCATTCCTTCCCTCTGTCTGGGGAAGTGTAGTGCAGGTGTTCACGGACAACACAACTGTCATGTGGTATTGCAACAAACAGGGCGGGTTGAGGTCCTGGACACTGTCAGGAGGCTCTGCGCCTCTGGACATGGCTGGAACATCGCAGCATTATCTTGGTGGTTCAACACCTGGCCGGTTCTCTGAACGCCAGGGCGGATGAACTCAGCCACCGGTGCATGATGAATCACAAATGGCGTCTGCACTCGGACGTGGCGCAAAGTCTCTTTCAGCACAGTGGAGAGCCTTGGTTAGATCTATTTGCCACCAAAGAGAACGCACAATGTCATCAGTTCTGCGCGTTGGAATTTCCAAGGCGGCACTCGCTCGGAGACGCTTCTCGTCGCAAGTGGAGTTGCGGTCTGTTGTACGCCTTTCCGCCTATACCACTTCTGCCCAGAGTGCTGAAGATCAGGCGAGACCGGGCCCAATTCATTTTTGTGGCACCGGACTGGGCTTGAAGAGTATGGTATCCCGAGCTACTCAGTATGAGCATCGATTCCCCCGATCAGTCTGCCTCTTCGGGAGGATCTTCTGTCGTAGCAGCAGGGGACGGTCCTCCACCCAAGCCTGTCCAGCCTCCACCTCCATGCATGGAGTCTGCACAGTGACAGTTGACACCTTTCTATCTTCCTTCCGAAGTCTGTTATGTCATTCTGGCAGCCAGGTGTCCGTCCACTAAAATGGTATACGCATGCCGATGGAACAGATTTGTGGGAACAGATTTGTGGCATGGTGCACAGCTAAGACTGTGGATCCCCTTTCTGCCCCTCTTTCTGAGGTTCTTCTGTTCCTTCTCTCTTTGGCCCAGCAGGGCTCTGCTCTGGGCACTCTTAAAGGTTATCTTTCGGCCATCTCTGCCTTTCTACGTCTTCCAGATCAGCCTTCTCTTTTTAAGTCCCCGGTTGTTAACGGTTTTCTTAAGGGCATTACGCTTACATTCCCACCTGTGCCCTTCATAAAATACTCAGTGGGACTTGAATCTTGTCTTGACTTTTCTGATGTGCACTCCCTTTGAGCCCCTTCATAACTGTCCCTTACGTCGCCTTACTCTCAAGACGGCTTTCCTGGTAGCGATCACCTCTGCCAGGAGAGTGAGTGAGCTCCAGGCTCTTTCTTCCAAACCTCCTTTCCTTTCTGTTCATCCGGGCAAGGTGGTGTTAAGGACCCGTCCTTTTTTGCCAAAGGTTGTCACGTCCTTCCACGTCGGGCAGACCATCACTTTGCCTACCTTCTTCCGCATCCTTCGAGGGAGGAAGAAAGGCTCCACCGTCTGGACCCAAAACGTGCGTTCGCTTACTATCTCAAGCGTACACAGCAGTTCCGAGTGGATGACCAGCTCTTTGTTGGCTATGTGGGCCCCAAAAAAGGTCAGGCTGTGCACAAACGGACCATCTCTCGGGTCGTTCTGTGCATCAAAGCCTGTTACTCCTTGGCCAAGAAGGAGCCTCCTGTGGGACTGCGTGCCCATTCGCCCAGGGCAACTGCGGTCACTACTGCCTTGGGACGTGGTGTCCCCTTGCAGGATATTTGTCAGGCAGCTATGTGGGCCTCACTGCACACTTTTACCAAGCACTACTGCCTTGACAGTCCGGTCCTGAGAAACTGCTTCTTTGGCCGTTCTGTCATCCGTGACTTTCTGGTGTAATCTTGTTTGCAGACCCACCACCGGGGTTGGCATTGCTGGGGTATCTATTCTATGGTAAGGAATCTATCACGAACGTGTCTCTTTCAGATGCACAAGTTACTACTTGTGTAACGATATATCTGTAAGAGACATTAGTTAGTGATCGATGTGAGAAGTTGGCCTGATATATGATGTTGCTAGTTCTAGTGTACACCTTTTATCAGTCCAAACAACCCTTATGGTGATTGGTTGTAAAGTCAACCTTATAGACCAGCTATCCTAGTGGTAGCATGGACAAGAGCAGTCTTAGGCTAAACTCTGTATGGCATGTGAAGTCTGCTGTTATACCATTACAATCCCTTGAATACCAAATGAAAGGACACCACACCAGATATATATAAAATTAGAATGTATTTATTCTAACCTATACCCTCAGCACGCTTTATGAGTTCAGAGGTCTCAGCACAACAATCTCTTAAGTAGCATATGTTAAGTTACACAGGAAAAATACAGTTAGGCCCAGGGGCCACGCAAACCATATACTAAGTAAGTGGTATAAGGACCACTGTCACGGAAATAGGATAGGCCTAGGCCTAGGGAATCGCTGGGGCTACACTACCCTACCAATAGTTAGGAAGTGGGAGGCCCACGGGAAGCGTGTGCAGTGTGGAAACACACACGCGGGTTACATTAAAGTCAATGGGAATGTAGTAATTAGAAATAGGAAGAATAAGGACACTTTCGGAGTAACTAGGAGGATGCAACTAAAGACTTAGACACTTGGATAGTCACTATCCACTGGAGCACCGGAGTACTCGCGTTACCTCACCCACAGGAGACGGGTGCATAGGTGTGAAGATGTGTCGGGTGTCGTCGCTGGATCCTATGGATGCCTGAAGAACAGTTGCTGGCAGGCGGCAAGGAGGAAGATGTCCGGTGGATCTTGAAGGAAGAACACCTGCAAGCAGAGGGGACAAAGTCTGGGTCACTAGCCAGTGACCGTGTGGAACCAGGAAGGAACCAGGCGATGTCGTGCAGAACACAGGTGATGTCTTGAAGCTTGTCTCTGCAGCTGTGTGGACCAGGAGGCGTCGGACGACCAAAACCAGGGTACGAGCTGTCCCACGAAGGATCTTGCTGATGGCGGAGTCGAGGTCCCGATTGGAGTCAACAAGCCTTGGCAAAGGTAACCCACGCGGAATGGGAAATTTGCTTCAGGTGCAAAGCAGGAGGGTCTGAGGTGCTTCTCTTTCACAGGGAAGCATGGGCCAGTCTAGAGGAGCCAAGCCAGCGGTGGAAAGTCAAGGGTTTGTCGTCACTGAGGCTACTAGCCAACGGGCAAGCAACCGGACAGACGCGTTGAGCAGAAAAATGCAGAAGGGCCCCACGCAGAACTCGTGGAGTGTGGAGGGCTGATATTCGGTGCAGATGGTGCTCGGGGTTGGGGCTTCTCAATCCCCAGAGCACAACTTCGAGGATGCCTCAGAAGCTGCGCTGGAAGCTACTCGCCAATTTTCCCAGGTAGCTGGTCCCACGTCTCTCGTCACCTCCAAGGATCTCAGCTTGAATGTGGATCAGGGTCGGAGAAGTCTGGAGGTCAAGGCGCTGGTCGGGCTCTGCAGTCGGTTCCTCGTAGAACTTGGGCAAAGCCAGCTGCAGGTCGCTGTTGGTGCCTGTTTGCACAGGGTGGCCACTCCTTGGCCACAAGGGAGATTCTTCAGTCTTCTTGTCGCCGAAGGTCCAGAGTTTCGTGCCTAGTTTCAGTTCAGGATAATCCAAAGTCCTAGGGATTCAGCTCCCACTCTTATACTAATCTGGGGGGCTGGGTTACCTGCTAGGTCCCCCCAATGGATGGGAACAGGGAGGGGGGTGGTTACACCCCCTTCCCTTTGTCCAGTATCGTGCCAGGAATGGGGCTGGAGTGCCCCAGCACCGGTTTGAACCGGACTATGCATGGGACACCTTGTGTGACCCCAGGCAGTGTCTCGTTTTTCATCCCTCCCTGCCCCAATACACTAAGCCCTGTCTAGGGTGGTGCTAGCACCTCCCAAGGCAGGAAACCTATTGTCCAAGCCTCCCTCGCTGGAAGGACTCCCAGCAGCAGGAGGTCAGACTTGTGTCTGTGGCAGCAGCATCCATTTTGTGATGCTGGGGCTCTGGTTAACTTTAACCGGGTAGTAGGTCTTCAACATGTCTTCTCCCTCTAAAAGGGGGGAATACAATCCTCATCGCCAGAAATGGGATGGGGGTAGTATTCCAAAGTGTTACACCTTACACAACATGTTTTGATAAAGCCAAACCATAGTTACCATAACCGCGAGGATTATAAGGCACTTTAAGAGTATGGTAGGGGATATCATAGAACAGCTATAAGGACATGGTTCCGAAAGCTGCAGATAGGCTCAGCTCATGCTAGAGCACCATCTCACATGTTACCAAGCACTCTGCCTTCAAGATTGTTAAGGCCTGCCATAGGAGTGACTGAAAGGTTACCCATGTGTCTATATATAAGGTAGGTATAGGGATACTATACCTAAGCAAGGGGTGATTACACGACCTTGCCCCAGCTGAGTGATCAGCCAGTTGTGTCATGATGGGAGGCCAGCCAGGGGTGGCATAATACATGCTGCAGCCCCTGGTAGGCCTAGGGTACACCCATGCCCTGGGTACCTAAGGTACACTGTACAGGGCCCTATAGGGTGATCCTTACCAATTGGGTTATGTACCTAAAGTACATATTATGAATTTAGAGAGAACAGCTGAGCTGTGGGTCTGATTAGCAGGCCCACAGCCACATCTAAGTCGAAAACCAGTGAAGCAAAAGCAAAAAGTGGGGGTGACCATAGGAAGCAGACTCTACTCTCCTACAATCGATTCCTTACCACCCCACCCATTCTCCCCGTTCTGCGAACTGATTACTAGGGTTAAGGTCATCCCCTTTTAGGGCCCTAGTTTTATGCACCAAAGGTCAGTTTCTCACATGACTCTGTGTTTCAGCTCGGAAAGGTGTGTACAGAACTGACGTCAGCACGCATGGGTGGCGCCTAAGTAACCTCTGTGATGACATCCCGGCACGCACGACGCCGGTGACAAGCGCGGAGCCTCCGACGCCACCTACTGGCGCGCAGGTGTACTGCGAAGCAGAAAACTTTCCGATACCAGTCTGACACCTGGGGATTATTCTAAGGTAAGGAATCGATCACTAACTAATGTAGTAACTTGTACGTCATGAACCCAAGGTCCTAAACAAGGAAGGCAATTCGACCTATTAAGGAAAGCAATATAAAGTCACACATAGTGCGACAAAACAGGCTCACAAAGCCAAGAAAGCTTGGTCGCAAGGGCCAGCGAATCACGGGAGACCAGAGATAAGGCGGTAGACCTCTTAATCAGTGTGACAATTAAAAAGGTCTACACCATTGAATGGCAGAACCCACAGAGCCTCCCGAACGTTGTCGGAGAAACGACTATCCAGCAGCCACGCATGGCGGCGTTAAGCAACCGACCGTGTCATTGCCCTACTAACAGTCAGTTGCGTCTAGGGCTGAACAAATGGAATATTGTGCTAATCCACACCCATCAAGAAGACGCTGCAAGTCTTCCCTGGGTGCTTCCGGGAGAGAAGGAAGAATGAGCTCCACCAAATCCCAAAGGGCAAAGGAAGCTCGTGCGAACACGCAAGTCGTGTTTAAGGCACAAATGGCAGCACTGCTGGAGGCAAAAATGTTGCGTCCACAGGTCTCCAGCCACCGAGCTGCCCTAGTGAGAGGGAGCAACGGTGAAGCGAAAAAAGGTTGTAAGGCAAAACCCACCTGAACAACCAGACCCTGAGCTCTAGGGTGAAGAGATAAGCAGACTGGATCTTCCTGGGCAGGACGGTGCCGGCGAGCAATGGCTCTATCAACAGGGTCACCAGAAGAGGGCCGCACCCAGGCCCCAAGCATGACTTCAAATAAAGACCCACCAAGGGGCAGCAAAGGCTTCACGTCCACAGGCTCCATATGGAGGAGATCCAGTAAAGGATCAGTGGGAAGGGCAACCCCAGGGGTTTGCAAGCGGAGAATATCCGCGGCCCTTTGAATAACCCTTGCAAAGGCCGCACTAACCTCTGTTGCCATCCTGGGTGGTGACAATCCGTCGTTTGGGGGCGGCTGAAGGGTAACCCGTCCACTAGAGAACAAGAGTGGACCAGCCTGTGGTTGAGCCATGGGCCAAGGAACACTAGGCACCTGTATCAAGGGGCTTGTAATTGACCCTGGGTATGGTGAACCTGTTGTGGGCTGATACTCTTGTAACGAGGTATCCAGCGGTGGCGTCGGCGCCGCCTCCAGTTTGAGAACCGCGAAAGCCATCGCCGTCCTCCAGTTCGAGGACGGCGACTCAATTTCCACCTGGGGGGAGGAGGGGGAGCTACCGGTCGTGTTTGGGAGCTCCTGCAGTACAGGAGCTGCTGGCTCCAGCCGCAACGGCCGGGGCTGATGCTGCGTGAAGCCTGGTGCCGCATCAGACGTCAGCGCAGGAAGCCGCACATGGCTATGCAGTGACTGGATGGGCGATCTGGACAGACAACTGGGATGCTCCTCTGGTCCGTGTCCCGTTGGTGTTGTATCGACGCAGGAGTCAACGCGCACAGCCGGCATAGAGGACGAATCTGCCGGCGAAGTTATGATATGAGTGCCTTCCTCCTCTGTGGGACCTGTAGGCACACCAGGGAGAGGGGGTAACCCAAAGAAAGACTGGAGTGCCTTAGAGTAGGCCTCCATTTGGCTTCTAGTCGCCCGACACCCGGGAAGGGTGGGTATGGGGGAGATGACTGCTGGGTGCCCGTGCCTGGCAAGGACCGAGAGCCGCAGGCCCCAGCATCACGCTGACCGGAGGTTGTCCTCCGCAACTTACGCTTATGTTTTCCTGCCTTTGAACGACGTTGGCGGGAACGACCCCGTGAGTGACGCCGAACCGGAAGGGAAGATCGACAGCGTGAAGTAGCAAGACCAGACATCCTGGCGGCCAGCAGCTTCATACGACGCTCCCTAAGCGACGTAGGCTTCATCTGTTGACAAGCGTTGCACTCATCAGAGTCGTGGTGCTCGGCTCCACATACATATTGCATGTGGATCAGTGGCAGACATCTGTCGCTTGCAGGTCTCATGCCTTAAAGCCCAAATGCATTGCATACTGTTCCGTGACGCCGAAGGTGTTAAAAAGGCCTGAAAAACAGGCCAAGGAACCGCTGGTTTTCCAGGATCTGCGTTGGGATGCAGAAAAAAAGAAAGTCAACGTGCCGGGAGGGGCATATATGTCTCCCCTGATGTCATGTTATTTGGAAAACACACGGGGTCCCCTGCAAAAAGGATAAGCCTTAGCAGGGAAATACAATGGATAGAAAGATAGCAGTTGCACCAGGCTCAGTGCAAAGATCAAATGACACAAAACGTGGCAACTTCAGAGGCACAACAAAAATCAGCAGAATTGTGTGACAAAAGTTAGTTAGAATTAATATTTTTATTTTAATCTTTTTTTTGTGTTCATTGCTTTGTTAAAGTTCATAATAAATGCTTATATATACAGGATTATTGTTATTTAAATAAAAGGTAGATTTTGTTACAAAAACACATTCATAAGACAATCAATGATCAACCATTGGACATATCACAAAAATAAATGAAATAATTCAATTAATTAATAATCCATTCTGAGACATGAAAACAATAAGTGAATACACGAAATTGTAAGATTATAAAACACTGAACAAGTTCAAAGAAATGTGAAATGACGCGTTTCGGCAAAGCCTTCAGAATATTCTTGTCAGTGATTACTGTAAAAAGCAAAAAAATATATTTTTTATATAGAACAATAAAGAGAAACACAATTTGCCGAAAAAATGTTGATCTACATAATTTCACCCTGAAGTTACCGAGTTTCGTTGACAACGAATAAATGAGTCAAATGACTCAATTCCTACTAGGTCATTATAAATGTTAAAAACAGTAACAGCCACTGTACACGTCTGGGAACCCACACCCAAGTAGTGTCGTGAGATTAAAACATACAGGTAAGTAACTAATAAATAATACAAAACACAACCACAAATATCCATTGTGAAAAAGGGAAAAATGAAGAAAAAGAACTATAAAATGGTCCAACAATATAGGAAAGATATGTTATGACTCCTACCTATGGGATAATTAGTTATTCGTTCAAGAAGCAGAAAATTCCTTGATCATGAAGCCAGCTAGCGGTCAAAAATAATCTTCAAAGAGAAATGCAGGAATATGTAATTCTGATTGACTCTACTACATAGAATAGGATCACTAGGATCCCGCAAATCAAAGGTAGAAAAGGGGGTGTTGCAAGCTCTTACCAGATTAAAGTAGATTGCGACAAAACTCGATGGTCGTTGTAAGTCTGAGTGAGATAACACCTGACTCTTATCCAATACATATAAATCCTGAAAAAGATGAGGAAATTAAAATCCTCATTAACGCTGTTACCCTAGTGTTTCTATAACACCAATGCGGTATTTTAATTCAGAATCCTTTTTATAAGCATCACCTAACTAATCATACTTACCCCGTATATTAGATAATAGACATTGATAATCTGTGAGTTCTGTTATATTCAATGAAATACTCCAACTTTCACATCCCTAACATAATTAATGCTTATGGAGTCCTATCACGTATTGATGATCAATGATTATATGATTAATAACCACAGTCGATATCCTGGGGTTCAAAGGGCAATCACGAATGTTTCTGCAATCAAAACATAAAATTCATGTTTTAGGATAAAGTGAAATATGAGGCCTCAATTATCCATAATGTAAAAAGGTGACGAACTAAGATTGGCCCATTATTCTGTATGAGGCTTCCCGGTATAGGGTAAACAATGACCGCATAATGTTCATAAGTTTACTAGTAAAAACATAAAACTACCTCTGTACTTAATGTGAAATTTCTGCAATGATAATTATGAATTGCAAACGAACTGAAACTTATGGAAAACCAACTATAAATCTAATCTTAGCTCAAGTAATGGCGTCATTGTAACCGTCGTCTACAACCCCATTAACCGGGTCATAGTCATGCACAAAAGACGCCTGCAGCAACTAACTAGTCAAATCAACTGCGATGTCTTATATGATGGGGGCAATCCAGTTGACCTTATTAATGACGTGTTTAGAGGGCGCGTATGTGTATAGCTGCGATTTTAAAGCACCAGTTTCGCGGCCATATTGGAATGGAATAACGTTTTAGAGTTGCATGTAAAAGTTCCTAAAAAATAGGACTCATTTGGTATAATATGCCGCGACTATGTCTAGCTACAATTTTAAAACACTAATATCACGGCCATATTAGAGTGGAATAATGTTTTTAAGGTACATGTAAAAGTTACTGGGAAAGCATTTGTAATGATATGCCACGTCTTTGCCTGACTACGATTACAATCACAGATCTCGCGGCCATCTTAGAGTGGAGTATTGTGCATAAAGCACACACCAAAATTACTGCAACAAACCACTAATTCATAATAATATAATGTAAAAGAATGCAACCCTAGAAAAGGGAGAACAAAAATCTATCTTGGCAGAACCCCGTAAGTGTTTCGTAAATATAAGGTGGATAGGTCTCATAAGGGCCTTGTCCACAGGAATGTCCATCCCTAACCAATGATCAACTGGTACGAACGACCAACCACGGCTCGACACATATAGCCCAGAACAGATGGTAAAAAATACATGTGTTGGTCCCAACACATCAAAGGATCAAAGATAACTCCGCAATGAAAAATCCAAAAGGATTATCTGTGTAAAAATGGCTTTACTTTATCGCTTGATCCCATGGAATTGACAAATTCAATCCCCTGATAGCTGTACCCAGAGTAGAGATCCAGTACACTTATCTGAATTTTCTGATACTGTCCATATTAGTTCCTACTTTCTGTATGTTTTCGATGACATACCACTGCATGTCATCCGGTTGGTGATTTTGTTCCAGATAATGTGTAACCATTGGGGCTGCAGTCTTTTTGGTCCGTATGGCGGACCTGTGTTCTATTAATCTGACATTTAGGGCTCTGCTTGTTTCGCCTACATATCCAAGGCTGCATGGACATACTATCAGATAAATGACATTAGATGTCTTGCAATTGCTCAAGCTAGTAGAGGTCAAAATCTGATTGTTGAACCGAAATGTTGGACCTTCTATTGCTGATGAACATGATTTACAACTAGTACATTTATATGTGCCAACCACTGGTTGACTTCCTGTGAGACTGGTCTGATACAATGGGACAATGTTGTTCATACGCGAATTGACTATGTAATCTTTTAAATTTTTGTTTCGCCTGAACGCAAACATGGGTTTGTCACAACATCTGTAGTCCATGTGTCCACATTGAGTATTTGCCAGCTAGAATAAACTGCGTGTCTAATCCTGTCATTCAGCATAGAGTGGCGGGCAATAAACACTAAATAAGGATCTTTTGTATCCCGTTTCGGAGTCAGCAAGTGCTGCCGGTCAAAGAACCAGGCTCGCTTATATGAATCTCTGATAATCTTCTTTGGGTAACCTCTATTCTGGAATTTGGTTTTCATAGCTATAGACTTGGTGTCAAAGTCCATAATACTGGTGCAATTGCGTCTAAGATGCAAAAATTCACCGAAAGGGATGCTGTTTTTCTGAGTAACATAATGTCACGTCCATGGGCGACGTCAGGGCGGAGTAGTGCAGCTCCGGCCCCCGGAGCGCAGAGGTCCTGCTGCGGAAAGTTTTCCGCATACAGTCTGTCGCCTGGGGATATTCTAAGATGAGGAATCTGCGGCTAGATGTCTCTATCAGATACATGCTTCTAAACCCTGCATCTTTAGATCAAAGACCACAAAACTGAAAAAAACAAAAGGAAGAAGAAGCAATATTTTAGTGGCATCCCTAAACAGTAAAACTCAAGCAGAATGTTAGCCCAGACTTTTACTGCTAGCTTATATAACAAAGTTACATTGTATTGGCCCCTTCAGGAAGAAAAAAATGACTTTCACTTTCTTTGAACGGCATTTAGTTTGTGGTTGTGCAGGTGTTTTTTCAGTGTGTGTTTTCACTGGTGAGGGCTATTTCTCTTTCAGTGGGGTTTTATCAGTTGTTGTAGGTTTAAACCTGAAACCGGACTGCCTACACATGAAGGACTCTAGTGACAAAGCAAAGAGCATAAGAGGGGGCGTCACTGCCTCATGCCCCTATCTAAGGGTGATAAAATATTACTTACCTTTAGTCTTGGCACAGATGAGGTGTATCTGACCCACAACAGAAAATAGTCCAAAGCCATTATTTCCAATAATGGAGGAAATATGTGAATACTTGTTTAAGTCAAAGGCTTTGGCAGGATGTAGTGAAGGGACTGCAGATAGTTCATGAACCACATTTGTGTATCCATTGCAGCCATACTAGTGCATGATGTTTTGTCTAGTGCCTCTACATTGGTCCAGATGGGCAGATGACTTTAAGGCCCACAAGAATGTGATTAATCTACACCATCGCCTGAATTTTTGTGTCTAATTTCAATAGGGATATGGATCTATAATGATTTACTGTCCTCCTTTGATTTTTCCCTCTTCATGTAATGTCATTGCAGTTTGCAAGTCACAGGTTGGGCAGCCCACAAGCCTAACCTGTGAATTGCACAGGTTAGGCTTCTGTTACCTATTTGTTTACTGGCTAGGAATTTGGAAAGAAACTGCTGGTAGACTGTTAGAATCAGTTACCTTCCTGCTATTCATTGGAGTGATGGCATCCAAGATATCATTTGCCCTCCGGTCTCCTTCCAGCATCTTTAGTGAGACCCTCACGAGTGAGTAGTGCGCTCTACAAAACCACAATTGATTGATTTCTGACTGATAGCATTGCTTCCTTTCATTTTATAGTGCAATTAGTCTGGTTTAGATCTATTTCCGGTCTTGTAATGTATAAGGCTAGAAGTAACCTGGGAATAACTGTGCTCTCTTTTCTAGCTCCATTAATAGGGGTCATCTGGCTATTCCTCATGGCCCTAATCAATCTGCGGTCCTCCTCCTGTGTCCTCAACTATGCAATAATCTTTCCAGCCTTCTCACCAGTTCAAGTAGAGGTTTCTGCTTTGCTTTAAACCAGTTCCAGGTCTCACTGGTTGAATAATGTTTGGAGCTTCTGTCTCTTAAGCTTTAACTGCTCCCCAGCCTCTGGGTTCCTATCTTCCAGAAATTGCTGTTCTAGATTCAATTACGGCATCTCAAACTTCCTATTTGCCTCTTCCTTACATTTCCCTACCAATCCTGAGTTACCCTGTCCTCTGTAGGATTGCTTTGTATTCCTCCCAGATAGGCATTTAAGGAAACAGCACTTAACATTTTTTGTCAAGCAGTTGTCAATAGTAACATCTTCTGGAATGAGGCTTCATCTTTCAGTTCCCATGTATCAAACTACCTTTCCTGGCTATATTCTGTCCCACTTCCCAGAAACACTAACCACACAAGCCAATCTTCTGAAATTCCCCTTGTAAAAGGTCTTGCCTGTCGGGCCCTATGGGCTCCAAGCAAGGACATTAAGAAGCAATTTAGCCTGGAAAAAGATTCATGAGTTGAAATCTTGAATACGGATTGTTCCATGAGGCTTGACTTCACATGATTTCTATGTGGTGGGTTTCTTTGAGTGTTTCTGGTGCTCATGGAGCTTAAGCCTTGTAATGGCTTATCACCTACAACTTCCTGTGATTTTGATGATGGACATTGGAGAACATCCTCCTGTTCAAACAGGCTTTCTACACTTGCTTTTTGTTGTCCTAGTTAGAGCTTCTTTCCAAGTGCTGTTAGGGCTTGCGCAGGCTATTTGTAGTTGTAAAGTAGCTGGCAATCTTCACCGTTTACTGGTACCCCAAAATCAAGACATTATTACAAATCACCTTATTGATAATTTCCTGTACCTTGACATACCAACTTTAAAATTACAATCTACATTGAAAAAACCCCGTGTGAAAACTCCCTCATGACCTGGGATGTTATTTTTACTCAGATTAAACTGACGTAGCTATTCAGAAGGATTCTTAGAAAACCCCTGTTCCATAGCAAAAATTACTACACTTGTTGTTTAGAGTTTGACAGATGTTTAGACCGTAATCCTGTGTATTTCGCCTCGGCTAAAGTCCATCTGAGTGATTGGTGCCTTCATGAAGCCTTTCTGTTGAAAAGCAGCCAGACTGAATAACGGGCCAACTATTTATTGGTATTTTATGTGACTTTCTAAGAAGTATGCATTGAACTGGTATGACACTTAGAGGGTTATTTAGAATTTTTTGTCATAAAGTTATTTTAGAGTTGGAATAAAATTAAACCTATAAAAATAGATGGTAGTTATTATTCAGTCTTTTTAATTTATAAAATCTGATAGACATCTAGCCGCAGATTCCTTAACTTCGGCGCCACATGACCCCGCCCCGACGTCCACGCACGTGACGTCAGCGAGGTCATATAAGTCCCTCCCGGCGCGCTGACGTCAGTTTCCTTCTTTTCCGCGTGCAACACGGATCCGGAGTGAGCGGTTCCTCTGGCCTGTTTTCAGGCCCTTTTTCGACGCTTTGGATCTGAAACAGTGTGCGATGCCCTTGAGCTTTAAATCCTGTACTTCCTGTTCGTGCCAAATGTCAGCGACGGACCCGTATCTTATCTGTATGTGGTGTCTGGGCGAGCACCATGACTCCACGAACTGTGACGCCTGCCAACACCTCAAGCCGAAGTCTTGGCGGGAGCGCCGGATGAAGCTTTTTTTTGGCACGGCTGTCCCGGTCAGAGTAATCTCGTCCCATGGCCTCTTCAACGCAGTTCTGCCGTCGATCACCCTCTGGGGCCTAGGGCCGTCGTTCACCACTTCTTGGTAAGTTGTGGCGCATGTCGCAGAGGTTCTCGACCTCACTTTCATCTGTTGTCAGGGGCACTGGTTCCCGGAACATTCCAGACGTGTGCCCCCCCCCCCCCCCCCCCCCTCTATCCGCTCTATCCGGGTGCGGGGGAGACTCTGGCCCAAATGGAGGCTTATGTCTTGGGTACTCTCCCATCCCTAGGGTGTCCTCGGGGCCTCCGCTATATGTGGGGTCCCCGACAGACTCGCTGGCGGGTTTGCCTCCGGCGTCCAATGAGCCCTTGCCCTCCAGGGATGTCGGAGATGTATCGTCAGGGAGCGGCCCGGCGGGTCCCCCTCTACGACCCATTGCCCCCCTGCCACGCCGCATAGTCCCATGGGGATTCCTGTGGTGTCACAGGTGGTTGCTGGTGCTCAAAGCCTCGCTTTGTGCACACCTCTGCCTTCTGGGCAGGCGGCCGCTTGCCTGGAGCCGGGGTCGGCACAGTTCCAGCGCTGTAGACTCTCCTCCCCGGCTCTGCCTCTGCTTCTTTCTCCGGAGTCGGAGCCTGTTGTGGTTGAGGCTGAGGCGGCGCCGGAGGCTCTCCTCCCCGGCTCCGGTGCCTTCCCCTCCGGAAGGTGGGCTTGTCACCTCCCCGGTTTTGACTCCGCTTCTTCCTTCGGAGCCGGTTCTGGTTGAGGCTGAGTCGGTGCAGGTGCGGCACCGGAGGCTTGCATCCCCGGTGCCGCCTTCTTCGGAAGGGGAGCTTATTGTGGATTCTGCGCCGGACGGAGCTAACAACGCCGGATGGAGTCGAGTCTGTGCCGGACAAAGCTCGATGGGGGCCTACTAAAGTAGTTTTGGCGCCGCATCAACGCCGTGTTGACTCTTCTCCGCACACTGTTCCCATACTTTCACAGTCTTTTTGTTGGAGGTTCCTCGTTGCAGAAAAGTTTCTCCTAATAAAATTGAAAATCCGCATGCCTGGAGGGACATATATGACCTCGCTGATGTCACGTACATGGACGACGTCAGGGTTGTGTGCTGTCCCCCGGCGCGCAGATGTGCTGCTGCAAAAAAAATCCGGATCCAGTCTGACTCCTGGGGATATTCTAAGTTAAGGAATCTGCGGCTAGACAACGTCTCTACCAGATACATCATTACTGAAGGTAAGTAACTCGTACATCAAAGGAAAGGAGGACATTTTGGAGAGCTTCTGTGTACTTCGTCTCTTCTACTTCGACTGTAGTCTTAACCAGCTTAATTACAAGCAAACCCATAAAGACCTCTTCACTGACGCAGACAAAGGAACTCCAAAACCTGAGAAAAATACCATAAGCATGGAACTGATTTCAAGTTTTATTTTATCACCGTTCCAGTAGAGTAGGTGGGAGAATAGCTCATTTTGTCTCAAAGTGGCCCAACGTAATTTTAAAACAAATGAGTATTTCAAATGTTCAACTCATCAAAGCACCTATCTCTACTTCTATAAAGGGCAACATTTTACCTCAAACGTGGTAAACTCCTCAGTCCTGATCAGTGGCAAATCACCTAGCCAGATACGCTTTAGCGCAGAAAATGCTCGATATATCCTCAGCAAATTCCGAACAAGTTGATGTTTCCACACACTTCCTCCCCACGCACCCAAGAATAAAAAAAAACAGGATATTCACTGTGGCAGAAATCAAACCAAATCAATAGAAAGGGACAACTTGTGTTTGCATATCAAACAAGCAATTGCAATGCAATAGGTCTCGCATTTACGCAAGTTTAAGCTATTGGCATTGTAAATGACAATGCCTTTTATTTAGGTTTTTAAAACGAAAACAAAAATAAGTCATTGTTATTTGCAATGTGAATAGGTCAAACTTGTGTAAATGCGACACCTATTGCATTGTAAATGCTTGTCCTTTCTGCAATGCCTTTACGCTTTCAATAAACCTTCATGGTTTCCATTTTAATTATTTTCAGCCTTCACTGCGAAGCCTAATGTGCTTTAAGTCTAATTCTGAGGTGTTATTTGATATTAAATTTCCATATTGACCAAGTCCAGTTGTGGAACAACAAACTCCTTAAAGGATTAACACCTCTCCCAGTTCATCAATAGTGTTTAAGATTGAAAACCACAGTGTAAGCACTACATCTGTATCAAAGCAGTCTACATAACAGAAAGATGTGTTAAAGCATAAACAGCAGACAGTCAACTCATATACATCTACTACTTTTCCTTGCTTGAGCTGTGTAAATAGAAGTCCAGATACTCGCTGTGAAACGTATTAACGTCCTCTTAAAATAGAAAACCCAAATACATATTTCTCTTCCCAGTACTCGAAGTATCTAATATCCCCCGAATACAGTCACATATCTCCTCATTAATCGAAGGTTAGTTAGCATTCCCGTGGGAGGGGGTGGTTGCAGAGCAACGTAAGAGCTAGCAAGCGCAGAACTACACCTCACGCGTCCTCTAGAGCCGGGATAAGTAAAGCGTCTATGGCTGGGCACCTTTAGCTCACGATCTTCCTCTCAGAAGCTTTGCGCCTCCAATAAGCTATTCCCTGATACCAACCGTCTACCAGCCAGTCTGCTGTTGCTGTACGCGGGCATTAATTGGGCTACCCCCTCCCTGTGTCAGCACATTGTGCAGTTGGTTTGGCTGTGATGCAGTAGACCCCCCCCCCCCCCCCCCCGCGTTCCCGCGGATCCGGCACTGAGGGCAGGGATTTCAGCCGCTCGGGCCGGGGGTGAGTGTACAGCGGTTCCGCCCCCATCCCAGCAAGTGGCGGATTGCAGGGAGGGTGCGCGTTCTCTACCGTGCCAGCCGCTCGGACCCCAACCGCCACATCACAAGAATCGCGTGAGTCCCGGTGCGTGGCCGCTCCTCCCCATCCACGGACTCCCTGCTGCCGGGGCGTGTGAGTGCCTCCACCCGTGGGAGCGGCTATGGAGGAAGAAGACTAGTTGATGGAAGAGATGATGCTGGCCATGGCAGAGATCCCTGTGAGTACTGCGGCACCTTGGGGAGGGAGGGTTGGGTGCGCCTGGCATGGGTAGGAACTCAAACGTTTTTCGTGCCAAATTGGACTTCAGCCTTCTTACAACCATTTGTCCCTCCCCCATAACTGCCTGTGATGTGCGGCGTTGTGGACTGTACCTTCAGGGAGCAGGGTCAGCCCCGCCTCCTTCCCAGTATTCCGCAGGATATTGTTTACTTTCTGCCCCTGGGGGTTGATTTTAAGCAGCGATAAGCGGTGGTAGATAAGCCTGTCAACTGCTTAGTTATCGTGTTGAAAACTGTAACACGATGTGCATAAAACTAAATCACTGAAAATGAACTATTGGTCCCCTTGCTGCCGGAAGATCGATCAGTCGTGGTCTCTGTGCACGTGTCCGCCTATTTAAATCAGCCGTACACGTGCACATCCCCTGTCCTGCAAGTTAATCTAACGCTGTTGTATGCATTCACGAACGTGTTCACAATTGCAGTCCTTTGTGCGCGTGAACATGTCCTGTCCCCCTTCCGAAGCAAGTCTACAACAATAGATCTCGCTAGCGACAGCGCTTCGCGCTGCGTCGCTAGGCGAGACCTAAAAAGGAATTGTTTATTATGATTTTCTACCTGGAGCAAGCATTGGCATTTCAGTTCTGGAATTTAGTATTAAGGCAGTCCCTTGTTCACAAAATCCCTTAATCAAATGATGCCTCTTTATGTAGAAATGCTCTTTTGGAGCTGATGTCATAATGCATTGTCTTGATCTTTTTGTGCATATGTAAAGTGAGTGCTTTAAAATCTACAAATCTAATTGACTCAAGCCACAGGAAAATGAGGAAACCGTGGAATGCCCCCACACACCACCTGTTTAGAATGTTGTGTATTCTATACACAGAGGCTCTCTTATGTACTGATTAAGGAGAAACGAAACAAGAAATTCTGCATGCTAGTATACATAGGCATTGCAAGGGACCTAAAATCCTACTTGAAAACAAATCAGGCCATTTCATACCAGACATGTAACTATGACCTACATGATCCTGAAGCAAGCAATTCAGTTTAATATTCTCCTTCATTCATTTTACGTTTTCCAAACTCAAACCCCCAGTTTTAACTGGCGCAGCTTTTATGTTTCTGCTTCACTGGAAAACATCAATGCATCTTTAAATTAAAAAAAAAAGTGATTCCTTCGCTCTTTAAAGTTCATAATGTGCACCAAGTGAAACTTTAGCCTACAAGCACTTCAGTAAATTATTTTCTTCATTTCTTGTAATTAATAATTCTTTTATATTTCTTTCTCGACAGTTTGTGTCGAATATCACTTTTTCAGTGTTCTCATTTTCACACACAGGAATCTCAATTTTCAAAAATATCTGTTCCTATGTTTTTCAGGTCATTAGTCCCATCTTGTTTTGTTATGGGTGTTTTTATGTTGCGCTAATCACTTGTGAGGGTATCCAGGCACTCTGTAGCAGGGGTGAGAGAGAAGCTCTGGTGGGCTTCCTCAAAAAGCCAGGGCTTCAGCTTCTTGGTGAGGAATTTGAATTGTGCACGCTTGTGTATCAGAAGCCAGTGGGGTTCCCTAATGTGTGTTCTGTGATGTGGGCTTTGCGTGCCTGGTTGAGGACTAGTCAGGCTGCTGCATTTTGGATGATCTGCAGTCTTCTTGTGAGCTGGTTGATTATTCCTGCGTACAAGTTGTTACCATAGTCTAGTCTGCTGGTGATGAGGGCATGGTTTATCGTTGGTGTTGTCTGGTAACCAATTTCCTTCAGCATTCTTAGGGTGTTGAAGCGGGATAAAACTACTGAGCTGTCTTGGGTGGTAATGACCAGTTTGTCTGTGATAGAAGTTTCTTGCTTGCGAGCAAAGCATGGGGGTGCATCCAAGGTCTGTGGACCACCACTTGGAGTCTCCTGGTGAGGCGTCTTTCTCAAAGACTAACACTTCGATCTTGTCCAAGTTCAGTTTGAGGCAATTTGATTTCATCCAGTTGGCCTCTTTGGTCATGCGTGTGGTGAACATATTCCTGATGTTAGGTTTTTGTCTGAAAGGGGCAGCATCCATTACATGTCCTCAGCATAAGTGAGGATGTTCATGCTGGGAGCTCGTGTGACGTCTGCTGATGGAGGCATGTAGATGCTGAATAGTTTCGGGCTGGACGGGAAGCCCTGCAGGTCTTTGCATATTAGTTCTTGTGCCTCAGTGGAGTATGGGGTCATGTTGATGGTTTGGGCTCTTCGGGTGAGGAAGGAGGCGATCCATTCAAGAGCATGACCCTGGATGTCTTCTTTGTGAAGTAGTCTGATTAGAATGGGAGAAGAGACCGTGTTAAAGGTTGCTGATAGGTCTAGAAGGATGAGTAGCCCCCCTCCCACCCTGATAATCCGTTGCTGCTGTTAGGGCAGTTTGCATGCTGTATTTGGGGCCAAATCCTGATTGTGTGGCAGTGAGAAGCGGCTTCTTGACGAGGTGTTTGGAGTGTCATTTGTTGGCTTTTCCAAGCCTTTGGCTTGCTTGGGAAGGAGGGATATCTGTTGATAGTGGGTGAGTTTGGTCAGGTTGGCCGAGGGTTTCTTGAGGAGGGAGTTTACTGCTGGGTTTCTCCATGGTTCTGGAATGGTGGCTATACTGATAGAGGTGTTGAGGATGGGGGCGAGTGCCTTGTTGTTCCTTTGTAAAAGGCACAGTGGGGGTCAAGGGTTTGCCGGGGCCCTTGAGTGAATGGTAATCATGATAATTGTGGTTTCGTTTGTGTCCATGGTGTACCAGCGTTCCATGTGGTTGTTATCTTCATTCATCTGATAGACTACTAGCTGCAGATTCCTTAATGTAGAATTATCCCCAGGCATGAGACTGGACCCGGAAAACTTTCTTGCCCAGCATCTGTGTGCGGGCGTGACGTCAGCGAGGTCACATAAGCCCCCACCCCGGCTCGCTGTTCTTCTTTTCTGCGTTCAATGCGGATCCGGATCGTGTTCCTGGCCTGTTTCAGGCCTTCTTTTTCCGCTTGGTGTTTTTCTTGGGAACATTGTACCAATGCCTTCGGGCTTCAAGAAGTGCTAGTCTTGCGCGCGCACCAAATGTCTGCGATGGATCCTCACCCCATCTGCATGTGGTGTTTGGGGGAACACCACGACTCCACGGACTGTGAGGCGTGTCAGCAAATGAAGCCGAAGTCCCAGTGGGTGCGCCAGATGAAACTCCTTTCGGCACGCATGTCCAGGTCTGCGTCATCCGCAACGCCCCTCCCCCACGGAAGGCTTCAAGACCCGCCGCTTCCGTCTGACATCGTCCCTCTCCCACTCCGCAAGGGCGTCGCTCACCTGTTGGTAAGTGTTGCACTTTGTCCCTGAGGCCCAGTCCCCAGCCGGTTGGGGACGCAGGTTCTCCGGCCCCGTGAGTCGCCACCCTATCCGCCGTTCCCAAGCGCGGGGGCGACCAGAGCTCAGATGGAGGCCTATGCAGCGGCCCTGCAGCCCTCTTTGACTCTTCACTTTTCACTTTTCTCCTTCTCTTCCTGGGACGTCTGCGGATCCCATGTCGCGTGCAGGGACCGGCGGCTCCGGTGCTGACAGGTTCTGAAGTTTTGGTGCCGTCGGGATGCGGCCCATCAGGTTTTCCTCCTTCGGACCACGGCACCTCTGCCTCGCCGCAAACCCCCACAGGGGTCCCTGTGGTGTTGCGGGAGGTTGCTGGGGCATGTCCTCGTGTCCCCCCTCGGTCCTCTGGGCAGACAGCGGCCTTGTCCGAGGCGACGCCGCTCAGGCGCCGGCAGCTGCTGGCCCTTGCGGCGCCGCAGGGGCCGGCTAGGGGTTGGGGCGTGTCCCTCGGCCCCCCTCGACCCCCATGTAGGCGGCTGCCTCGTCAGAGGGAGAGTTGACGCCTTTTCGGCGACGTTCCTTAGCCCCCCCTGCCCCGACCCCGCCTCGGTCTCCTGCGCCACGCGTTGTGGCGGAGGTCATTCCAGCGTCCCCTTCGGCGCTGGTCTACGTTGACCTGACGCCGGTGGCTGACTCTACGGCGCCGTGCCGACGTCGGGTCGTTGTTTCGTCTTTGGACACCCCCTCTTCTCCAGATGTTCAGCGGTTGTTGGTTTCATCTTCTCCACAGACGGGTCGCCGCGTCGTGGCCTTTTCCCCGGCGTCCTCTAAGGATGGCTCTTCGCTGTCTCTGCGCCCGCAGTCTTCACCGGAGGCCCTTCAGGTTCCCCATTCATCGGTCCACCTTCACCCTTTCCGGGCTTGGCATTTCCTTCCTCTGGTTGGGCTGGGGGCCGGCCGCCTTAGCTTGCAGCCGTCGCCCACAGAGGAACTGCTTTCCCTGCCGCGGGACCCTACGAATGCGAGTGCTGCCTTCGCTCGGGCAGTTTCCACGGCTGCAGGTATCTTGCGCATGGGCGATCCAGCTGCCCATTTCCCCATGGATAATCTGCTGGAGGTGCTCCATCAGGGCTCTGGTGGACGGGAACTGCTTCTTCCCTTCGAAGCTTCGCTTCATAATTCTCTCTTGGGGGCCTGGGGGCGTCCTGCCACGGGGGACCCGGTGCCCCAGTCGCTCCTGCACCGCCCTGCTCCGCATGGTCCTGTCTCTTTCCCTCCACCCTTCTACCAGGGGCCCTCTTTTACAGACTGCCTTTCCCTCCTTGCCATCTGTGTTGTCTCCCCCGTCACGGGAGGCCCGCTGGGGGCGCAACATTTTCGCCTCCTCCAGTGCTGCTTTGCGGGCCCTTAACACTTTGTGTGCTGGCCAGAGCCACTTCTTCTTATGGGACTCGGCGGAGTCCCTTATGTCTTCCCCTTCTCGGGAGGGTGCCTGTGTTGATCTGCGGTACCATTTGTTGGATGGCCGAGAGCTGGCCGCGTTCATTCGTCGCTCGGCTCTAGATGTTTCGGAGGTGCTTGGTCGTACCATGGCTACTTCGGTGGCCCTTCATCGCCATGCCTGGCTACGGGATAGTATTTTCCCTGAGAACGATAGAGAACGGCTGGTTGACCTCCCTTTTGATGGCGCTCTGTTCCACGCCCCTGAGGATTCTGCCATTCAGGTATTTCTTGCGGGACTTCGCCCTCCTCCTCCTCCTCCGTGACCTGACTGTCAGTCTTTTTTGGTAAGTGTTCTCGCGTTGTTTTCCTGGGGCCTTGTAACGGGTAGCCCAGGTTGTGTGTTCTGTCTGGTTGATGTGCCTTGGGGTCCTTTTGTTGGGCCCTTGGTGCTGTTGGCTGCTGGTCCGGCCCTTTGTTGACTTGTGGTTTTGACTGTTGGTAAGCCCGGTAGGCCCTGAGATTAGCCCTTCTGTCTCTTCTTTATTGGGTGCTTGGTAAGCCGCCTGCTGGTTTTTTCTGCAGGTCTTTGTTTTGTCCTCAGCTGGGAATTTTTTTCCTAAGAGGTGTTCCCATGGTTCTTGGGACGTAACCTACCCTATGTGGGGTACTTGCAGCTATTACATAGCTCTGTCATGTGCTGGGGAGGTGTGGTAAGCCCTTCGGGTTCCTTGTTCTCCGTGGCGTCACGGTATGTCGCAGGTGTGATTTTCTTGCCAATTGTCTTGGAGCAGCTTGCGCTAGGTCCGTCCGTCCTCGCCATGCCGCTCGGCTGGTCTGGCCTGCGGCATTGTGTTGTGGCGGTTCTGCACTTTTGTCCTGTTTTGGTTTGGTCCTCTGCCTGATGCTCCAGAGGGTTTGGCTTTCCTTGGCCTGTGTTCTGGTGGCCAGCTTGGGCCCGTATTCAGTCGTCTTTTCTGCTGGTTTCTCCACTTCTTTGTGGGTCAGTGTGTGTGTTTCTGGCCCGGCCCCTATCTTGGTGTGTGCCCTGGTCCTCCCTGGACTCTGCCTTCGGCTGGCGTCTGCCTTTTCCTGGGTGCGCTGTTCAGTGGTGTTGGCTGTTGTTGGTGGCGCGTGCCCATTCAGGACTGCTTGTTCTACTCCTCTGTTGTGCTCTTGATGTGTTTCCTTGTGCCCCTGGTTCTGCTGGGGCTTCGCTCAACTGTGCTTTTCTTCTTCTGCCTGTGCTGTTGGCTGTGGCGTCGTTCCGGCCTTGTCCGCTGCTTGCGACCAAGGTGTTTTCAGCTCTTTTCTATCTCTGTGCATGTGTTTCTTCCGGTGGGCCCTGCCTCTGGCTCTACCTCTTCTCACTGGGTTCAAGGTGGCCCTTGTGTTCCTTGAGGCTTTTGGGGTGCTGTCTGACCATGCGGGGTGTTGGCCGCTCTCCCTTGGTTGGACTTAGGAAATCCTGGCCTTTGCCTTCTTGTTCTTGTGCCATGTGCCCTACTGGGGCCCTGGTCTCTCCTGGTGGGGAGGCTTTTGCAGGCCCTCCTCCCTTCTGGGTATGGCTAGGGTATCTACTCTACGTTAAGGAATCTGCGGCTAGTAGTCTATCAGATGTACAAGTTAGTTACCTTCGGTAGCGATGTATCTGGTAGAGACGATACTAGCCGCAGATTCCTCCACGACCCGCCCTTCCTCCCCGTTCTGCGAGGACCCTCAGCTTGGTTTTCTGCGCTCGCCTCCCTCTGGGTGGCTTGTCTTCTGTGGGGGTTCTCTTTTGTTTTCTGCCGGTCGTGCTTCCCTCCAGCTGGGTTCTCTCCACTGTGGGGGCCTGCTTTTGCTCCTTTTCCCTTTATTACATTTTCTGATCCCCTTGCGGTCTTCTACGTTGGGTATTGTTTTGCCTGTCCTTTGACCTCCTGCTCCTTTCCGGGGATATGGCCCTCCTTGACGGCGTAGTTTGTGGGTGGATTGCTGTTGCTCCTCTGTTCCGGGCTTGGGGCCCTTCCCTGTGCGGTTTGTGGTGGCAGTCTCTCTCTTTCTGTTACGGCGCTGTCACATACTTGTGCCTCCAGGATGGCTGTCTCCTTGGCTTGCACAGTTGTTCCTCACCTTTTTGTTTCTCTGTTTTGATTCTCTGATTTTTTCGCACACTGTTCCCATTGCTCTCCACAGTTTTGTTGTGATGGCTCTGCGTTGTGGCGCGGAAACGTTCTCCGAAGCAAACTGACGTCAGCGCGCCGGGGTGGGGCTTATGTTACTTCGCTGACGTCACCCTGGCGGAAGACGTCAGGGCGGAGTCGCGTGGTACCATCCCCGGTGCGCAGAGATGCTGGGGCAAGAATGTTTTCCGGGTCCAGACTCACGCCTGGGGATAATTATATGTTAAGGAATCTGCGGCTAGAATCGTCTCTACCAGATACATCGTTACCGGAGGTAAGTAACTTGTACTTTGATTCATGTTGGAAAGGTTTCTTGATTACGGGCTTGCGTCGGTAAGTATTTTTTTTTTTTTTTTTTTTTCCCAGTTATTTTTATTGAAAACATTTCTTAGAATGGTAAATATTCATGACGCGGTGTATGTAATTATGTATTCCTTCCTTTTCGTTTGATGGTTTTGAAGCAAATTGACTGTACCAAAACTAAAATTGTTTTGCCATCCATGTCACAAATGTCCAAAATAGTATGTACTCAATTACCTGGTTAAAATATTGTGTACATCTGTTTCTTTTCTAGCTGAAGGAAGCATTACAGTTAAAGATGCTACATTCTCGTGGTCAAGAAGTGATCCTCCGTCTTTGAAAGAGTAAGATTGATGTTGCTTGGCAGCAGTGTTTTAAAGCTTTAAAATTATGCTGGTCTCTAGTGTCTGTGCAACCTTAGTAGAAAATATATACATAACTAGATATTTGTATAATTTTGAAGCCAGTGCTACAAGACAGCAATATGATGCTTTGAAGTCCAGTCTAATCTGCATCTAGTAGGTGATATGCAATGTATCTAGTCCCTAGCATCTACATTCAAGTGGAACTTGCAAGTTAAAGAATGTAGGACACTGGCCGACATTTAGATATGGGTAAGATTAGTTCTTCTGAAAACTGCAAGAAAGAGTTGGAGTAACTGAAGTGATGCTCTTAACGACACTTGGCAATGTAATCCCCTAACAGACTGGCTGCCATTTGAAATTTGACGGTTATTAAAACACTTCAGTGAATTTGGATTGCCTATGTAGTACAAATGTCAGTAAAATATAAATATAAAATCAAAATATATAAGAATGCATTTCATATGTAATACATAATATATCATATCAAAAAGATAATGGCTGCACGGTAAAATAACTGCATTATATACACACAATTAAGTAGTTACAAATGTCAGTAATAAAAATGAACTTAAATCTGTTTTGGCAGTCCAATAATAGATATAGCTTTCCCTTTTGGACATGTTTTTGGCCAGTTAGTAATTTGAAGGTCTTGACTTGTATTACAAATGGGTTATTTTACTTGTAATGTTGTTCATTTGGGAAGTAGTTTATTGGATCACACGGAGTTCAAAAGACAACCAACCTACTCTGAATACGAAGGAAAACAGACTTTCTTACAATCAAATAGAACATCAGATCTCTTTGATTTCATATTTATTTCACAAGTATTCTAAAACATTGAAACATTTGCAGCGATGAGCGTATATATATATATATATATATATGTATATACATATAAATCTGTGTACTGTATTATTTCTCAGTAATAACTATTCCTTCATCATGAAAGTTGGACAATAATTTCTAACTTTTCTTCTTTTACCTTTTGACCAATCCTGTTTTAGTTAAATCAAACCACAAATGTGTGTTCTTATAAATATTATTAGAACATTGGAATGTTGATCGCTCCATACAGAATAGAGTAGCTCCGGGCTTATGACGAGTGGCTCTATGGATGAGTATACTTGTATTAGTGATTATACAAGCGTAAGTATGCGTTAGTATCTTTATGAATAAATGAGGTGGTGTGTGTAGGTGTGTAAATCAAACTAGGATTCATTCTTTCCATGACTGATTATGGTGAGTGCATGAGAGTGAGTAGGATTGTGAGTAGGTTGGGCAGGCGGGCCAAAGTACCGTCTGTAGCAGTACCTTGGCCCGCCTGCCCAACCCCTTCTACCGAATTCTTCTAAACTCCGAGCATTCTCCGCTTGGACCCGGAATCTCCTCGAGTGTCCCCTGACCCTGGCTGAGACTCAGTCAACCTAGAGCTGTCACCCCCCCCCCCCCCCCCAACACATTGTCCTGAAGAAGACCCAACATGACCACCGACTGGGACACATTCAGGGTCGAAACGTCGACGCTTACCAAAGGCCCAGACCAACCAAGACTCCACACAACGAAAGAAAGTAGTCTTTGGCGCACAAGCAATATGTGGCCTATCTCTCACTTGTATATAAAAACCTCAACCACCTTGTATATATTGCTCACTTGTATAGCACTGAGCACTTATTCCACAAAATCACCCTTATCCATGTATTTATAATATGTTGACAGCTTTTATACTGTGATTATCTATGAATGAAGTAATTCAGATAAAAAGAAACAGCAAAAAGCAATTAGAACGGTTTTAATTTTTTCAAAGATAATTGTTTTTCCTTACAAGCGCATTATAAAGGTTGCTATTATATTTTACATGTGCATTATTAGCACCATTAAGTATCGTACCTTCTACCCGACAGAACCATTTGTTGTTTAACTCACATGTAAAGACCAACACGTCATAGAGCTACTGATCATGCAGTTCCGACACCCAAGAAGGCGACAACAACCACCGCCACCACCCCCAGGACCTTCCCCCCCCCCCCCCCCCCCCCCCCCTGACTGCCACCAAAGCAGCGCATAACAGGACAACGGACCTTCCCAAAACGCCATGGCCCCTCAGCCACACAATTGCAGAATGTTGGGAGAGTTGGGAACCAAGTATGTGTGAAGGACTCAAGTCACCCATCAATAATATGCACATAGTACCAAGCGTAGCGGTGATGTGCTGGACAGACCTCACTATGCAAAGCACAAACCTCTCCATGTGGACATATACTACTGATATTTGTAGTGTTGCGCACAGTGGACACAACCATGTTACCTCAGGCAGTGGGGAAGATCTGTCATGTAGCTGTGTTGTCCCCCCCCCCCCCCCCTCCCCCCTCGAAGCGGAAGCGACCATTCTTGTATAATTTCTTTGTAAACAGCAACTGTATATAATAATACGCGCTGGGCAATGGTTCGCTCTTTCAGCTTGTCGACGGCGTTTCGACCCTCTATCAGTACGGGGTCTCCTCAGGACTAGTAATGCAGGGACATCTGGATTGCGTAATGCGCAGTACAATGACAGTCATTGTACCGTCTTTGAAGCTGACTCACGCAGCTTGGGAATACAGATGCGGTGATTCATCGCGCACAGAATATCATCCAGACCTACACAGTGCATTGTCACTGTTTCCAGAATTTACCAGGGATTAACCATACCGCTATGGCTATAGTGAGTTGATGTAAAGAGCCGGTTGGCCAAACCGTACCCCTGACTGCCAGCCTTTCCTCACACTGAGTACCCAGACAGGTCCTCTTGTGAGTAATACCCTTTCACTTCTCACTTGTGGCAAATCACTAGTTCATTAAATATTTTATATGTAAATCAATACATGACTAAGATTCTTATTTGTCCAACCTCACAAGTATCTTTTTTAATAAACTACAACACCAGCCAATTTGTTAGGCTCAAGATTTAAAAACGTTCCTGTCACATTTCTTTGTGGGGGGTGAACGGGGTTGACTGACAAGGAGCTGCTTTGCAGAGGGAGACTTGCTTGGCCATGAAGGTTGTTGAGGGTATGCTGGTGATGTGGGAAGAGTGCGTTACCTGCTGATGTGGGGAGAAGCAGCGTGAAAGGAATATCTCACAGACAGACCTACGGTATGTTCTCAGAATTGCCTCTGACAGATGCGAGCTGACGGACTCAATCACAAAATGGCTTTTCAATGTTCATACAGTGTGACTTATCAACAGTTCACACCCAGGCTCGCAGAGGAACAGCTGCTGCCCCTGGGTGCGGCTTGCAGAGGGAGAACTACGGGCCGTCTGCTCCCAAAGGAACAGCAGCGTAGTAGCTCGAGGACTAAGAGGCACAGCAGCGGCTAGCTCGCAAAGGTAGAGAGCTGCGAGCCGACGCAGTGGCTTCTTAAAGCATAGCTGCAAAGTGGTCATGTTGGGCAGAGGGAGCGTGAAGGGGGTATCTCGCAGAGAGATCTGCGGTATATTTCCAGTCTTTGATTCACAGATACAACTGCAGCCCTGAGAAGTCCCACCGGAACAGCTGCGAGCCCAACAGTGGTTTGCAAAGGGAGACTTGCGGGCCCAATAAGGTTGTTGGGGGTATGCTGGTGATCTGAAAGAAACACGTTAGTTAGATTCCTCACCTTAGAATATCCCCAGGCGTCAGACTGTATTCAGAAGATTTTTCGTCAGCAATACCCCTTGCATGTCGCTAGGCGTAGTCTGCGGCTCCGCCTCAGTCGTCGGCGTCGTGCGCCGGAATGACGTCGTCTGAGTACTTAGACGCCGCCCTCGCGCGCTGACGTCAGTTCTTCTTTTTTCCGCGCCAGTAAGCGCAGATCCGGGAGAGCTACCCCTTTAGTCACTTTTTGACTAACTTTTTTCGATCCTTTTTGATCTTGTAATTTTTTTATTCTTTAGGAGGGGGGCTGTGTTGCCCCCCTCCTCAGGCCACTTATGGCCCCGGGGACCCCATCCCCCGGGGCCAGCCTTTGTTTTTTATTTAAAAAAAATATATATTTATAGAAACACCTAGGACATGCTGGACAAACCGTATGTACCTATCACCATGACGATTTGCGTGATATTCATTAAAAGGCGACTATGCATACAATGAATCTACGTAGAATGTATTCACACCGCAAGTGAAGCTCTGACATGTCTGACACCCTACCGTGCCTAATCCCGGCGCCCCTGCTGGTGGGTACACTCCAAGTAGACACCCTTGTTGTTTATTTATACAAACATGGGTAGCTATTGACGGGCACATTTAATACACATGCACACCAAGCCATTCAAAGGGGATTCGACAAAAATTCGACCAAACTATGCAAGAAACACCCTCACGATTAATAAAACACACATCCACCGCCGGATGTGTAATACTTTTTATTTTACTCTCTGGAAAGGAGACGAACCTCACGAGAGTCACAGCGTGCTCCTGACTGAGCCCAATGCTGTTACACCCACCAGTGCCCGCCGAGTGCCTCTCACCTCTGTGTTGTATTCCACCAGCTAGTGCGTATGCTATGACACTCTCTAGCCCATGTGCACTGTAACACCACCCCGTGAATATGTCATGCCACACTTGCCTTCGCACGGGTTATATTGCCCCATCTAACATGCCTTCCTCGATGCCTATGTTATAAAGCACAGCGCTATGCCATACATATTACAATCTGGGATCCATATCTTTGTCACAGTGCATATGCAATGTTACACTACCCAGCACATATTTTATATTACAACTTTAGAGACTACTTAGGTTACACAACACTGCCCTGTGCATATTACACTCCAAGGCGCATATCACATAGCAAGCGCTAGTGCCTGTGCTATCTCGCGCTCTCCAATGAGTCTGTCATTGCGCACAATGTATTGCATATTATATTTCACGCCCCGGTTCATCTTATATCACACTTTTTGATGCATAGTTTATACCATATACTATATCTAGTTTTCATTTTCAATCGTGCTCTCCGGACTATGTTCTATATAACACTGCGTCCACCTACCCTTTTCACGTCCATTATGGTCAGCTAGCTACCATTGCCTCTATCCCTCTGTTGTCTGTTGTCCATGTGCATGGTTCTGTCCCCTCCCTATTGCTTTCTATGGATTGTTGTGCTGCACTCCCGTCCCGCATGCCCTGTGTGGTGTATTGTGCTGCTGCAAACCCTGATGCCTGCCCTGTAGGGTCAGTTTGGTGCACCTCTCCATGTCCCTCCTGTCCTCTGTTATCCGAGTCCATGTCCCTACCCCAATTCCTCCTGCCTACCGTGATCCAATGTACCATACTTGCGAACATTTTGAACTTGGTAAGAGGGAGATTTTGAAAAAAAACTGGGGTATTGATTTTCCCCTTTGAGTTACATTGAAAAAGAGAAGATTGTAGACGGGAAACAGATCAAGTAAAGCCTATTTGAGCTTAAAAACATGTATGGTTGTATGACCACTGTCTCTTCCTTCTGCCCACAATGGTCTATTATATTGCCACAGCCTCTCTTGCCAGTCCTGTATTGTTGGTTTGTTGCCCCTGCCCCCCTTTCCACTGCCCTCCATAGTCTGTTGTGCTGCCACTGCCCTTCCTGCCTGCATAGTGTGGTCAAATTGTTGCCTCTGCACTCTCCTACCTGCTTTCAATTTTCAGAGCCCGTGCCCCTGGCCTCTGCCTCTCAACAGTATCCCAATGAACAACTAGATTGCTAACATTCTATATTTATTACAAAAGTGTGGAATGCCTAACATCATCTTGATGTAATCAAAACTGTAATGCCTAGAGCATTTCCTTTAGAAATTACATATGAGAGGGTCTTATTTGCATCAAAATTATGGTTAGTGCTCTAAAAAACTGAAATGAGGACATATTTTCTGAGTTTTCAAATAGCGACAAAGAACTTTTAAATTATTTGTAATCTTTATGTTTTTTATCCAGTTGACCTCTTGATTAAATGTTGCATCCAAGGGGAGAGGGTGTGGTGTTACTTCCAGAGCTGCAGACTTTGCAACTGGGGAACCAGGTTGGAGTTTCTGCTTCAGCTCAACATTCTGTGATTCTGGTCAAATCATGTAATCTCCCCATGTCTACAACCAAAATGAATTTGATCTTGTGTGATGTAACCAATGCTCATGTAAAGCACTCCAATACCTGACAAGTCTGCACTATATAAAACTGCAAATACACAAAAAATAAGTGTTTTGCACACTTCTGTCATTGGGCTACATTTGGGCTACATCTGGGTGATATTTGGGCTACATTTGGGCTCTTTTGTCTCTGGTGGCCATCGTGGGAGATTTATTTGTTATGAAGTTTCCTAATTTCCTCATTTACTGCAGTCTCCCCAGTAGGAAATACTTTCAGTTTTTTTACTTTGATTCCGTCAAGAAGGCATTCAGATGTCACACATTTGCCATAAATTCTGAATGTTAGCACTCTAGTTGCTCATTAGATCACTGTAGTAAAGCTACTGCTCACCAGGCAAGTCTGCTGCTGGTATTCAAAGTGCATGTTTGTCTGCATGTCAGAATGTTTTTATGAAATAAAAGAGGATTTCAGAAGTCAAAATGTGCCCTAGTTTTTCTTTCTGCAGCACTAATCGTAATTTCTTTGGCAAAATGAACCCCCTCATTTTGATCCTTCGTAAATTAAATGTTTTAAGTGTTACCACTTTATTCCAATCAAGATGGCTTCAGGTGTGCCATACTTTTGTCATAAGTAAAACTGTTAGCGCTCTAGTTGTTCTTTAGAGCACTCTGGGAAGCTGCAGTAGAACACAAAGGAATCCACTGACAGTCTCTGCCCTTGTTGGATGTACATGTTTTACTGAGAATATCAGACTTCATTCTTACATGACTGAGAAAGATAATGTGAATTTACAGAAAATATGCTCTAAGTTAAGCTTATAGATCACCTTCCAAACCTCTGTGGGAAAAGTATGAGAAAATAGTTTTCTCTCAAACATGGTTCGTGATATCACAGCAGAAGGCTTTTTCACATGGTGAAATCACCTTAGAACATACCACAATTCCTAAAATGAGTATGGTACCATCAACAAATGATTTATAATGTAACTAAAGTCTTAAAACCTTCTATTAACTGCAATGCTTTTTAATGAGGTGCTATCATGTATATTGGTCCCAAGATGGCTGCCAACACTTCTTGGATGAAGTGCTGACAGCCAATCAGATCTCACGATGAGATGTGTGGTTAGGCTCCGCCCAGATATGTATGTGAATTTACTTTTGATTTTCTCAGGAACTACTGAACAGATTGACACCATATATGCAAAAGGCACATGTCTGACATGAGGACTACCCCTCTGCCAAATTTCACGTAATTCTGTTCAGCTGTTCGGGCTGTACCTTGGACTAAATGTCCCTATGGAAAATTGCATGGGGAAATCTTATATATAATATATATTGCAACTGCAGCCTACTAAACACCAGAGGCCATGGATCCCAGCAGGGATGCCACCTGTCGGATTGACGGGTTCTGTACCTGGAGCAGGAGTCCGCACTTCTGTTTCATTGAGGACAGTCTGTCCTCCGAAGGATACGCTCTTCCCACGCTTGTGTCCAGAACGGAGCCAAGGTAGTGAATGGTTTGGGTGGGCTGCTGCACTGACTTCATGTTGACATGAAGGCCGAGATCGTGCATCTGTTGGCGGAGGGGTCTTGTCCTTCGACGCTGATCGCTGCCTGGTTGACGACGGCGGACGAGTCTTCAACGTCTATGGCGTACCTTTTCTTGGCGGCGAGCCCGCTGTCGAAGGTCTTTTCTTGGAAATATGACCCACCTGAAGATCTTTTGTCAGCGCCGAGCCCGACGCTGAAGCAGAAGGATGCGAGGACTTGCTTCTAGAAGGCGTTCTAGACCTCTTGGAGCCCTTCTTCACTGGAGATCTTCCTCTAGATGGTCTACCTGCCAGGCCATACAGGCGAATCCTTTCCCTGTCCTTCGAAGTTCTTCTGGGCAGGTTCTGGCAGTGAGGGCAGGTCGTAGGATCATGGTCCTCCGGTAGACAAAGGTTACAGACCCTATGAGAATCAGTCTTGGCCTTCTTTTTGCCACAAGAAGGGCAAGGGTAAAAAGAGATGGCAT